>NC_051181.1:38952824-39079301 GCF_013339695.2 Rhipicephalus sanguineus | reverse complement strand
CAGCAACAGACGCGCCACGGTTGGACATGACGTTATCACTAACCCCTTAAACTAACACGCCAGGGATGAGAAGGCGCCTTTCACAAAATAGGTCCCCTATCGAAAACGTCGGCCAGCCTGATCTGAGGCACTTCGCCTGTTTTGAAATCTATAACGTGTATCCATCTGTCGGCTCCCTTCTTGATCTAAGATACCCAACGAGTAGCTAAGACAGTATCTAAGATACATGTATTTGTACTGCCCAGCACTGTCACGTTATGTTACGTGATTTTCATCATGGTGACTAGTTTACGTTATGGTACGCGATTTCAGACTTGCGACTAGTTACGTGATGTAACGTAATTTTTAGTGACGTAACTGACTCTCCCATAATATTTAGTGCATTCCGCCTCACTTCGCTGCTTCTTCACGATTTAATATCTGTTCGCATACCCCGGCTCCTCAGTTAAAAAAAATTCGCCGTGTTTATCGACCCATCGAGCTCTGCTTTTGCAGTTCCCTCGGTGTGGCATGGCACGACGCAGTCGTCGCCTGTGTATTTTTCGCTGAGGCTGTTGAAGGGCTCTTCGCAGGCACGTAGGCAAGGGGGGGGCCCCGGGGGGCGCCGGGCCCCCCCGAAATTCCTCCAGCCTTTTATATTCCCGGGCAACTTTTTTTCTTTTTGCCATGGAAAAAACCTTCTTTCGATAATTAGGCCTGGGCCCCCCCCGAAAAAAAATTCTGGCTACGTGCCTGGCTCTTCGTCCACATGCCTGTGAAATTGCAACCAAACTATGTATCAGGCGAAGTTACCAGGTTCTTGTACAAGGTTCTGCCTGGGCTGAACCAAAGTTCGCCAGATAGCCCACGTCTTCTGTGTGACCAGCGCATCCCCTGCCGCGTCAAAGGAAGTAGCCCAGCTTTTCGCCCACAGTTTGCGAGCATATGTTGTCTACGCGCTCCGTTGTTTCCGCAGTTTGCGTAGTTTGCGATTGAGGCGTTCACCTTCCTATCGCATAGTGAGACGTCTGCTCTACAAATATACGGATGAAACGTGAGTCCGCTACGGGTACATCCAATGTAAGCTTAAATGCTTTGTGTTAGAGACGGAACGATGAGCGCCGACGCGAGTGGTCTACGAAAACTTAGCACCTTGAAGGGTGGTGAGCAGCAGCTGGAACCATGGGCGTCCGGAGTGGGGTGCAAGGGGGGGGCAGCTGCCCCCCTTGGAATTTCGGATATTTTTCTATGCAGTTGCGATAAGCTACACAGCTTGATTAGCACACTCAGGTCCTGGCCTTCAGGTTTGCCATTCAATTTCGCAACTTACACTTTACTGACTAATCTTGCCTGTCATGTCACGGCAGTTAAAGAAACGCTGCCAGTGCTGAAGCCCCCCCCCCCCCCCCCCCCCGTATGCACCCCCCTGCAAAAAGTTCTGCGGACGCCCTTGGCTGGAACCCTGCATTTTGTCTGGTCCATTTCATCATATAGCCCGTAGCGCTACGCAACCATTGAGAGGCTATCGACATATGTTAATTACGTAGCGGTCGCTTTCGCAGTTTTGTCGACATGTGTCCATGTAGATGTGGGTTATTCAACGTGAACGTTAGGTTGGGAAAAGTCGATACTGTTACTGTCTCTCAGCTGCGTGGGTGCGATGGAGAATATGAGCTAAAGCGTGTGGTTCTGGATGCCCATCTTTCCCTAATAGGTTGTCTTTTATGGGGCCGCGCGCGTTCTCCCAGCTCGTGCGAGGTGCATACAAATTGCCCCAATAAACAGGGCGACCCTGTCTACACAGGAGGGAGGTTGCTCCCGCAAGGAGTGTTTAGAAATCTGTCCCTTTTTATCGGGTCCGGCTATCTATGTGCACAATAAGAGTGTTGGCGTCGCTTTGCTTGGGCGCGTACATCAGAATAATCCGCTTTTTAGTGTCACATACAGTATGTAATGTACAACTGCTGCAATATCCACAGCTTTAGCATCGCGATTTTCGGAAAGTCCGCATCGCATATATGATCGTGACGGCCTTGGCGTCTGTTTGATGCAGTGAAATAATTCCCTGTTTACGTGGTGGTGCTCGCATAAACCGGTGTGTAGCGCTGGGTGGGGATCATTAAAGGTGCGGTAGTTGAGATGCCAGATCTCGTGATAACCTGTCTGCCATGGTATTGTCACGTGGTCGTGACGTCGATGAAAACAGCAGTCGACGTGTTCAAGATGAACTTTATTTGGCTGAACTTGTGGCCCGGAAATGAAAACTCAAACTACAGCAATACACGCTATACACTGACAGTGGCGAACAGGGCGTCGGTCGTCGATAAAACTGACCTCGCTTGAATACCTTCGGAACAACGGCGGTCTTGCACTCGAGGTACTCCATAAGGCCCGTCAGTTCCGCGTCGGCTCGTTGCCTTTCGGCGAAGTCGTCGGCACTTATAGTTCCGAGACCGTCCTGCCCGCCGCCATATTTCGTCCAGCGCGGCCGAAGCTTCGGCGGCGCGGTGTTGATTTCACGTGGAGTAACGCATGTTTTACGCATTGCGTGCTCTTTTGCAGCTTCGAATGAAGCATACCATTGTTCTATAACTGATTAGGAAACAAATAGCGGCCGTTTTCATTTGCCTACACGCGTACTAACGCGATAAAGAAATGCGAACTGCGCGGCATGGAGGAAAGAAAAAGAAAGGAGGGAGCATTACGTCACGCAGCCAGCCTTTGCAAGCCTACGCGTTTTGAAGCCAGCAGTGTCGGCCCAACACGTGATCTTTTGCGGATCACGCAAGAATGAAATTAGCCGAGACTTCGGGTTAGAGCACTGCACGGGCCGGATTTTACGGCCCGGACCCGCTTTATGAAGCCCGAGCCCAGCCGGGCCCGTGGTTCCAAGCGCGGGCCCGGTCCGGGCCCGGGCGTACATGACCGAACCCAGCCAGAGCCTGGCCCGGGCCCGGGCGTACTTGACCGTACCCAGCCCGAGACCGGCCCGGGCCCGGGCGTACTTGACCGTACCTAGTCCGAGACCGGCCCGGGCCCATCGTTCCAAGCCCGGGCCCGGCCCGGGCGTTCATTACTAAACTAATTCAGGGCGCGCTTGTTCATGACCAGGCCCGACAAGGCCCGCTAGAGGATTTTAGTCGTTGATGATGATTATTAATGATGCCGTGCGCTTTGTAGCGGGCGATCGGACGCAAAATCCGGTGTGTGCATGCATCGAAATGTTGCTTTGCCCGCGGTTGTAGCTCAGCGGTTAAGCTGTTTCGCTGTTAAGTCCTAGGACGCGGGTGCGATTCCCGCGGCCACGGCGGCCGCAATTTGATGGGGGCGAAATGCAGGAACACCCGTGTATATACTTATCTTTAGGTGCACGTTAGAGAACTCGAGGTCGAAATTGATCCGGTGCCACTACGGCGTGCCTCGTAATCATATCGTCGTTTTGGCACGTAATACCAAGGAATATAAATGAAATGTACCGTGTGCGTCAACCTCGAATAAAAGACCGAAATCTTTATTCCTCCCATGGCGGGTTTATAAGGAAACCCACCACGATGTACTTGTTACTTTGACAATGTCTGGTCCAGCAGACGAAACGTTAGTGAAAATATACAGTGCCAATCTATATCTATACTGGTGAAAAAAAATAGCACTTCAACTGTTTTATTTCTATTTTTATTGCTAAGCTTTACTAAGAGCCAGCTCGGCACGTGTCACTTCACCTTGATAACGTTCGCGTGTGCTCGAAGGCCCGACTTACGCCTTTTAATGAGCGGGTCCGAGTCCAGCCCGGCCCGCAGCCTCAAGCCCAGGCCCAGCCCAGGCCCGCGGCTTCAAGCCCGGGCCCGGCCCGGGCCAGCACTTTCAAGCCCGAGCCCAGCCCGGTCCCGCCGGATAACTCTTCGGACGGCCCGGCCCGGCCCGCGGGCCGGGCCCGGGCTTTCGGGCCGACCCGGGCCCGTGCAGTGCTCTACTTCGGGTATGGCGCCCGGCAGCATTTTATCGAAGCGCGGCGCTCGTTCGGCGCAGACCAGCTATTCTGGACATTGTCAAATTCCGCCATGTTGCTCAAGGAGGAGGTTCAAAAACAGAACTTCACCGTAGTACTAAAACCTACCGCGCGCTCTAACGTTTTGATTACGTGTTGGGCCGACACGGTGGGTTTCAATCGCGTGACGTAATGCTCCATCCTTTCTTTTTCTTTCCTCCATGCCGTGCAGTTCGCATTTCTTTATCGCGTTAGTACGCGTGTAGGCAAATCAAAACTGCCACTATTTCTTTCCTAATCAGTTATAGAACAATGGTATGCTTCATTCGAAGCTGCAAAAGAGCACGCAATGCGCAAAACATGCGTTACTCCACGTGAAATCAACACCGCGCCGCCGAAGCTTCGGCCGCGCTGGACGAAATATGGCGGCGGGCAGGACGGTCGCGGTACCCGTACAAAAATGTATGTAGACCAAGGAGGTTAAAAAAAATGCTAGAGTGGCAATTATTGCGCAATAGTGAAGCCATGCCCACCCAAAGATGGCGGCTGCGCCCGCTATCTTAGTAGGGGCACGATAACCGTCGGCGTTTGGCGAAGGAACGCGAGCGTTTTCCTCACGCGCCAGATGAGTTCAATATGGCAACTTTTACCGCTCTCGCCGAGGCAGGAGAGTGGCCCCTGTCCCTACGCATGCTCCAGCGTGCATTGGGGGCACATCGACCGCCTTCACCGTGCAGCCGAACGGCAGGACCCTCCTGAGCGCCTTCGCAGCCAGCCAAGGTCACGGATGGGCGGACTCTGTCAACTCTACCACCAGATGGTCCCGCACCCGCCAGTTCCGGTTGCCCGTCCGCCGCCCCATCACCGGCCACCCGAGGTCCACCTGTCCTTGGTTGGGGCCACCAAGCGCTGCACACCTGCGGCAGCACTGCAGCAGGCTGCCGCCTCCAAGCTCCAGGAGCAACTGGAAGGGCGGCTACAGGTCTTCACCGACGGATCCGTCATGCCAGACGGGACTGCAGCGGCGGCGTGCGTCATCCCGTCCAAGGCCATCAGCAGGCAGTGCCGGCTGCCCTTCCCAGCGAGCTCCACGGCTGCGGAGTTGGCCGGACTTCACCTGGAGGCGGACCTGCTGGCCGAGGACATCCCAGCCGTGCCGATTGCGGTCCTCTGCGACAGCAATTGAGGCGGCACTGCAGACGCTGGCCAATCATCGCCGCGCCGGGCTCACTGGAAACCTCCTGGAAACCAAGTTACGGGTCCTCACGGCATCCGGGGCATCCGTCTCCTTCCACTGGCTGCCCTCTCACGTCGGCATAGCTGGCGACGAGGAGGCGGACAGACTCAGCACACCAGCCAGGCATCACCTACTCGCAGGCCCGCCTCAAGAAGCTCCTCGTCACAATCCACCCGGACCGGAGGGTGGCCAACGGGCGGGGACCAAAGCTTCTCCCAGAGACGGGCCTACCAGGAGGGAACGAGCCTCCCTGCTGCGACTGCGGACCGGCTGTGTGTGGACCGCGGCCCGCCGATACCTGAAGGGTTGCTGCGCCTCCCCAGCCTGCAGCCGCTGCGGCGACCCCGAGACCCTCGAGCACCTCCTTTGTACTTGCCCTGGATTGGCTAAGGAAAGCTCGACAGTCACCACAGCCTACCGGAGGCAGGGCCTTCCTGCCACTACCCTGGAGCACCTCCTCTTCCCATCCCGTCCCCATCTACCAGCGCTCCGGAGCCTGGCGGATTTCCTCGAGGAGACGGGAATCGCGGCCTACCACTGAGACCGGGGCCCTTGCCCCCCCCCCCTATATTTGCTGCCGGCCTGCTGCTCTTCGTACTGATGACCTCTGTGCCTCCACACCTCTAACCTTCCCTCTCCTATCCACTGTCATCCCATCTCCCTATCCTGCAGGCGTTACGCCGTGCTCCCGACCGGGCTGCAGAAATTAGGCGCCTTTTCATAGCTCTTCAAACCACTACCACCACCACTTTTACGGGTCAGATACTGCTCCAAGTGTGGCTTTGTGTTACTAGCTTTTGTAAATAAGTCTCAAAGTCATGGGACATTTATTGGAGATCAAGTGAGTGAGTGAGTACGAACTTATTCAGGTCCTGAGGTGAAAGAAAGCGGTGCCGAAGGCCCCGCCAATCAATCCGGCGGCTCCACCCAGGTCGGGCCGGTAGGACAGAGTCCTTCGGCGACGGCCCGGGCCCCTCTGGACAGCCTTGAGCTGAGCTATGAGCTCTGTGCTTTGAAGCGCTGAGACTGCTCAGAAAGTCTGATCAGCGCGTCTGGCAGGGCACCGCCAGAGCATGTGCTCGAAATTGTTGTATTCGTGGCCACAGTGCGAGCATACAGCAGGAAATCAGGATGATCCTGCGTCGTCGGTGTTATGTATGTTCGAGTCTGCAACTGTCTGTAGCGATTGCTTGTACTTTGTTGAACTTTGTGTGAGGAGGAGGAAAAGTTCGACGTCCTAACTATGAGAGAGGTGAGTTTCGTGGTATGACACGAGCGGGTCTTTGTTATCGAGGGTTCCTGCAGGCTGCATTGAAGCGGGGGGTGGACCGCAGACGCGGAAAGTGAGCTCTCGCGCAGTTGGTGTGCCCGCTCGTTTGGGTTGAGGAAGGAGATCCGGAAATGTTTCCCATGTGAGCGGGAACATGTAATGTGTGAGGACGGGAAATTATCTTCGCCCCTTTCTTGGTAGAAGACAGGGGCGTAGCCAGAAATTTTTTCGGGGGGGGGGGGGGGGGTTCAACCATGCTTATGCAGTTCGTGCGTGCGTTTGTATGTGTGCGTGTATATATTAGAGGTGTGCACGGGCTCCGGGTAGCCCGAAGCCCGAGCCCGACCCGGCCCGCGGGGCCGGGCTCGGCGGGCCGACGTATTTTCACCTTGGGCCGGGCGGGCTACTTGCAGTTTTATCGGGCCGGGCTCGGGCCCGGCGCAAAGCCCGACTCAAGCCCGAAATATAGAGAATGAGCGGGAATGTTTTGTAGCACGCATGCAGCGCCTTTCCCGCGACCGCCCTTTACCGCTTTTCTTTTCCATTCGCTACTTTCAACAAAAGGGGAGCAGGTAAAGCACTGCCTCTGTTGCACTCCGACAAACAGAGAAGCACCTGAGCTAGTGCGGCGGCGCCACGCGACTGTTCGCGTAGATTTAAGGCCAAATCCCATATGAGTGAAAATGCACGCGACAGCGACGAGCGACCCGACGTTGATAGCCTTCGTGCAAGCGACGCGCTGACGCTTGCATGGGCATACCCCATACACGTGACGGCTTTGGCGAGCGAACTCCATTGTTGCTGGCATGAGGCGTCTACTTGTATAGCAAAAGTGCCGCGCTGTCGCAGGTATGCAATGAAAATAAATATTTGTTGCATGTTGGTACGTAAAAACGTTTACCATGTCTCGCAGATTTTATATGCACGGCATAATTATTACGTTATTTGTTGGTGTACAGCTGATGTGCTTAGTACGTCGCTGATGTACATTCGGTTCTGGTGTTTTTGTGACTTCTGGGTGATGAGCGACGGTTTCAAATGTGAAAAAAACCGAGCGATCGCGCGATTTCGACCACGCGATACATCGCGCGAACGGCCCGCAGCGAAACCTTCAAAAAGCAGGGCCGGCCGGCCGGGCCGGGCCGGGATGGTGTTTTCGTACGTCGGGCCGGGCCAGGCGGGCTCGCAGCCCTTTGCCGTCGGGCTCCGGCGGGCCTTCGACAATGTCAGCGGCCCGGGCCGGGCTCGGGCTCGGAAATACGGCCCGTGCACAGCTCTAGTATATATACGCAAGCAAATTTGAAAAAATTTGGGGGGGGGGGGGTTGAACCCCCCCCCCACCCCCCCCCCCCCCCCCCCTTGGCTACGCCCCTGGTAGAAGAGCTTGTTGACAACCGTAGCTGCCTGCGAGAGAGACGAGGACAGCCGAAAAGTTCTTATGGCTGTTCTGGAGTCGAGTAAATGATAGAGGCTCCCGTGCAGCTTTGAAGGGCCACCGCAATGGCCATTTTTCTGCTTCGTGGGTGGAGTTGGTAACTACCGTGGCTGCGTTGACGAGCGAGCCATGGGCGTCCACCACGGACACGGCGTAAGCGCCTCGATTCCAATATCTTGCAGCGTCAACAAAGAGGACTTGCGTTTCGTTGCGCATGATCTTGGCGAGTATGGCCTTGGCTCTCGCCAATACTCCTCTCGACTGGTTACTTTCGTCGGCAACGACAATCGGTCAAAGCCATTTGATCTCTAAGTAGGCACTACCAGAAAAGCGCATGTTTCCGAGCTCTTTGGTGGGCAAAAGCTGGCTTCACTTTTGCTGGCAAGGCGTTGCGAGAGCTATAGACTGTCTAAAAATGGGCTTAGACTGTCTAAATTTATTTTTGTAAGGGTACTTTTCCCGTTTCAGTGATTTTAACGGGTCCGGCGCGGCGCGGGAGTTCACCGCAAAAGCGCAAAAGGCCCAAAAGGCCCACGCGGGAGCCGGCGCCGCCGGCGCTCACTCCCCCTATTCCAGCCGACTCTAGCCATGTCTGCGGTCCGTGGTGGCGCGCTCCCTTCAAAGCGGCGAGCAGGGGCCGTATGCATGCCGCTACGGTAACTTTGCGAAATGCGGCTGAGTGCCTACGCGGGTGACCTCCGGGGTCCGGCAAAACTTCGCTACGAAGATAAGGTTCACCTTTGCGGCGGCATCGACCCGTTCGACTTCAGCAGCGATGAAAGCTGTGTGTGACGTGAAGTGTTATCCTCGCATCGAGCTCACAAGGACTACCTTGTTGACACAAGCTTTGCAACAAGGGACGAGCTTCAAGCCTATAAATCGATGGACGCCCACAGTTACGTGACGAGCGGATGGGTCCAACAGCCACGAGACCACGGTCCAACAGTTCGAGACCTCGGAGACGGCAGCCGCGACGTCGTCGGAAACGTGAGTGGTGCTCATGCTTCACATTCCCCTTGCTCAGTGCTCGGACGAACTATTTTTGCGCCGCGGTAGTGTCGCTTCATAAATTCTCTTTGTGCAGAAGGGCTTCACCGTTTGCAAGCACCTGTGGGGTGACACAAGTGGCATAGTTCGTGCGTGCTTGAGCCCAAGCCGTTTGCGATCGAAAATGATCTTTGCTGCAGGGTCCAACGACGCGCGTCGGGCATGCAGTTGCGCGCCCCGAGTTCACCTACGGTCTCGATTGATTGAATCCTAGCCGATCGACCAAAAGCGGCTGTGTACTCGCACTCCATCCGGACCTCAACAGGTTACCGTGTCCTAGGAACACGAGGGAACTAGCGATCGTGCTTCGAAACGAGTGCGGTTAAGAAAAATAGTTGTTTCATCTGAAAAACTGTTAAAACTAAGGGTACCACTGTCGCGTTCTACTCTTAAAAGCCAAGCTTAAGGGTCCTCAAATTTTTCTAGTTTTGTTCAATGCTACTTTGTTTTTTGCTGTTATTTGAATGACAACAGCGGCTACCTGCTTACGTTGACTGACAGGGGCGTAGCCAGAAATTTTTTTCGGGGGGGGGGGGGGGGGTTCAACCATACTTTATGTATGTTCGTGCGTGCGTTTGTATGTGTGCGTGCATATATACGCAAGCAAAATTGAAAAATTTCGGGGGGGGGGGGTTTGAACACCCCCAACCCCCCCCTTGGCTACGCCCCTGTTGACGTTGCACCGCTTTTTCGGGTTCGACACTCGCAGGCAGCCATCCAAGTCTTTTCGATTGATGCGTCGGAGCCACTCCGCTCTTGGTCGCTGCGTGACGTCTTTCCTGTGCTTGCATTAGTTTACAGTAACTTTAGGTATGGAAAAAAAACCCGACATCAGACGCGTTCTCATGACCAGGCTTCTTTTTCGAGTGGTTGTAGCAACCAAATACGGCACATTCACCATTGTTGGACCCCAAGAATCTTGCACGGACGCGCTCCCGCGATCACGTTCATGTGACTGCTTCCCGGGCAGGCCGGGCGAGGGGGACCACAAAGACGGATGCGCTGCCTTTTCGACGCTGGCGCCATCTCGCGAGCTATGCCCCTGTGCAACCCTCTTATAGCCAGTATTCGAAGTTTCGAATAATTCGAAAGGACGAATATCTAAAGCGCGGCAAAGGCCACTTGGTTAGAGTGTGGTGGCTAAAACAAACGCTTGTCGTTACAGTAGGCCTTTCGTTGAAACTTTCCCCGATATTCTGGTTTAAAAAAAGAACATTTGAGAAAACTGTCAAGCGTTTCCCAACTTCGCGTCTGAAACAACGGCACAGACTTCTTGCGTAGTTCGGTTGCGCTTGCCGCAAGCACCGTAAAACATCCTGACTTTGGCCCGCGAAACCCTCGGTGATTGGCTTCACATGTGAAAATTTGTTGACGCTGTGCAGTCGCTACTGCCGCACAGCCGAGCATGGAGCTGCACTTTATTTATGTATCGTTGAAATTGCTTTGCGATACCTTCCCATTCCTGCTACTGAGTTGCCCAGTGAGCACATGGTTTCAATCGCACCAAACGCAACATCACGGTGAGAGAGCCTGAAGACAGCTCATGTGGAACAGTTTGTGTTTCTGCATGACTATTTGTAGTCTTTCGGTAATAGTCACTCACCGCGTTATGTGCTCGAGGGCATGATCAGATTTTATTGCTTTGTTTTTTCTTTCAATTTTCAATAAATCTTTTCCTTTTTGTATTCGATTCGATATTCAGTATTTTTGGCCACTATTGGGCACTATTTGATTCGAATTCGATTCGAGATGAAATTCGCGATTTGCACACCCCTACTTATTTCCTGTCTGTACTCATAAGTGACCTCAGCTCACTTGGTAAAAATTTTTTGAACATAAGTAACACAAGGCCAAAAAGGAGGGACAATGTGTGCACTAACTTTCCACAAAATGGTTTATTGCACGAGGCACCAATAGACAATATGGTAGTGCCTTCAAGCTTCACCGAGGTGCCGTGCAGAGAGATATGTCTTCCGTTTTATTTTAGCAAAATATACGGCATACTAATCATCTCGCGAAATACTCCACGTTCAAGAAAGTCAATACTTTATTCGATAAGGACAGTCGTGGAGTGCTAACAAAAGTGGTGCCCACTTTTTTATTAACCTTATTAGCTGATAAAACCTTTATGTTCTGAAAGAAAGCTTCCCTCTCACATGATCTACACTGTAACGCCAGCCATCTATCGTTGCACTTGTTTACAAGATTATAATGCTCTCTTATAAATGCCATCGTATGTAGCGCAACTAGACAGGACAACAGAAAGGAACAGCTGAACACTGTTGTCCTGTTTACTTACGCTACTTACGATGACATTTACCATGTCGAAACACTAACTCACCCAACATTCACTTCTTTTAAAATGCTCTCTTAACCTATCATTCCTGCAGCTACCCATTTACCGACAAACTACTTACCGCACGAAAGAGGTATCTGATAAATGACAGTTTCCCTGCATTCCACAAACTGTGTCCTATGTCATTTCTTGCAAGCAGTCATCTTTGGTGCTTGACTGCTGATTCTGCAAATCAATTTCAGCTTGCATGGAGCTGAAAAAACTGAGCACATGAGCATGTGATGCCAACCTTTTTATTCTGTAGTTGGATAGCGCAACGACTCAGTGGGACGCACAGCACATGGGAAAGGTTCACACACAGCACGTTGTTCAAACGAAAGTGTTAGTCGCAGAGGGCCCGATTAGGAAGTACTGTTCTATTGCTCTAGTTGGCTCTTCCAACAGGGATGTCGCTCAAAAAAGGAATAGCTGTTGTGCCACACTTGCACAAAATTTTGCACTACATAATAAGGTTGATGTCACGTGCTAATGTACAAATAGTTTTTCAGCTCCATGAAAGCTGAAATCGATTTGCAGAATTAGTAGTCAAGCACTGAAGAAAACAACTGCTTGCCAGAAATGACATAGAATGCGGTTTGTGGAATGTGGAGAAGCTTTCGCTTATTAGATACCACTTTCCTGCAGTAAGCAGTATGTCGGGCAAACAAGCCGCTGCATGAATGATAGGATAAGAGAGCATTGTAATCTTGTAAAATGAAACCAATGATGGGTGGCTTGCATTACACTGTTGAGCGTGTTGGTGTGAACCTTTCTTGCAGAACTCAAATGTGTTATCGAACAACAGAGCTTAACTGATGAGACTGATAATACTCTAAGCTGCAAAAATCGGTACCAGTTCTGTTAGTACTCTGTCGCTGTCCTTGTCGGACAAAGAATAGACTTTCTTGAATGTGCAGTAGTCTGTGAGCTTTAAGTGTTATGTATATCTTCTAAAAACGAAACGGAAAAAGACAAATCTCAGTGCATCGCTTCTTGGTGCAGTGTGAGTGCACTGGCATTGTGCAAATATTTGCCTCGTGTGCAGTAAACCATTCTGTTGAAAGTTAGTGCACATGTTGTGTCTCTCCATTTTTGTTCTTGTGCTGCTTATGCACAAAAAATTCTTAGCATGTGCTACCAACCAGTGCGAATTTTTCCCTAAACCATTGTCGCCCTGTGCTACGGCGCCCGTTGTCTTTTAACCACACTAGTCTCTTTTTTTTTATGCTGGTGTAGGTGCATGCTTGACTGAAACAAAATCTTGGTTCATTGTACCTTTTGTGTGCAGGATTTAAATTAGAATTCCAGATATTCCCAAAACCACAATATTATTGACACACACCACTGTGGAGGAACTCTCTGATTTTGCCTATTCAAGATTCTTTAACATATCTAAACTTACTTCATTGAGACAAAATAAGCCATTGAACTGCTCCTATGGCCATTTACAAATGTTCAACGATTTAGCAAAGTATGGCTGCTGTGCTTGTGTGTTTGTCAAGAGAGCCTTCCTATTTTTGTTGCGCTGATACATGTCTGCTTGATGGAGACACCTTGTACTTTACTGTGCCTTTTGAGTGGAGGTTCCTGGACAAAGTCAATTCCATTGCTACAGCCTATGTCAAGCGGCCAACATATTGTTTGGAATTGCTACAATAAAGGTTATGCATGACCAACAACGTTTGTTGGAATTTGGCATTTACTTTTGGAAGCGTGGCATAACACATTCTGTACAAACTGAGTAATGAAAATGAGCCGACATTAAAATGCTTACGTTGTAATTTTGCAGAGATAAAAAATTCTTGAACACGGGGTGTCGCTGGAGCCATTTCGACAAGAGGACTTTTCTTCAAGGCTAGAACTTGAAGACAAGTTGGTTTGTCAAAACGTTGGCTCCAGCAACACGCTAGTCAATTTGTTGTATCATGCCAGTGTTTTGCAGTAATGTTTTAGCTGTTCACTGTCAAGGGGGATAACTAAAGGAATGCCTGGGTAATATGGCATCAGATTAATTTCTGGAGCTTCTCTAGCCTTCTCTAGTCAATTGGCTGAAGAGATTTCGCTGGCCTTGTCGGTGGTGTCGCTGACAGTCCCGGCATGTCCTCACGTAACGAGCGATGTTGCCAGTAAGGCGTGGCCAGTAGTAGCCATCGGCAGGTAGTTAATTATCCTTCCTTCAGGCTTGGCACCGCTATTGTGAACCTGCCTTAATTTTTTGTTGTTGTTGGCAGACACAGCACTTATAGACTGCGGCTACGATGTCAAGATCCGCGAACCCAGTCAGCGATTTCCGTGGGGTGACATTTTCCAAAAAGTGTGGCACCGTTCCAGCCATTTTTCTGTTTTCGCGTTTAGAGCTTTAAGGAGCCCTGCAACACTTTTCGAAGTAACCATCCGATAGTTTCACTAAAGGAGTTTATTGCCTCACGAATCGACCACCGCAAAAAGTTTAAGAACCTGCCAAGCACGATCAGAGTTAGAGATTTGTCGCACACTGTAATTGCTTTCTCTCTGCTCTCGTCCCAGTGAGCACGCTGGAAGCTAAGCAGAGAGGGATGGCACGGGGGAAAGTAGTTACGTCACATCTGCGTCGTGACCTTGAGCCCTTTTTTTTCTCTCTGTTTGAACGTACGGCTTACTTTCAGTGTGAGCACGGGCACGTGGCGGCCTTCTGCAGTGGCCGCAGTAACTATGGAGCTCACGGTGCTCAAATCAACCAATGGCCGTGAATTTGGGTATATGGCAGCATTTGTAAAAAGAAAAGGGAGTGATTTCTAGCTGATCTTGAGAATTCATTGTAAATTCCATGCCACGTGCTGCGCTATGTTTGGCTCGCATGTTCTCAGGAGCCTTGACTACTGATCGGCAGCGTTTTCTGACCATGCCGAAAAAGTGTTGCAGGGCCCCTCTAAGAGATGCATAGGCTAAAAAACAGTAATAACAAGGAAGGAGCATTGGGATAAAACGAAAGAAACCTAAAAGAATGGGAAACGAGAGAAGAGTGGGAACAGTCACGCAGGAGGGAGGGTTTGGGAAACCGGTGCCGTTCTTTTTTTTTTCTGTAGGAGGGTTACCCCTCAGTCAGCCCCCCTGCAAGACGAGCGCAGGGTCGTAGTATGTGAAATTACAGGTGTGTAGGTATTTGAAGACTCTTAAGAAAGAATGAGAGGCATAACGGCACACGTTCATCAGTAATGGGTTAAGTGGGAAGTGGTCAAAGATGCAGGTGGAAAAAAAAAGGGAGGGGGGCAGAACTTCTGGTGGGGTTCAAAGGAGGGAGGCATTGCGACTCAACACAGTACCTTGTGTTTCGATCTTGACATTGCCAGCTCTTCTATTTGCTCTTCGTTTGATTTCTGTCCTCGATTAATTTTCTTTTCCTTTTCTTGTTGCATTGGTATATATCTATTTCTTTTCTTCCTGTTCTTTGTGTCCTGAAAATGCACCATTATTTCAGAAATAAGTGAACACATTAGGCTTGTACTTAGTGAATGCAAACTTGCCATCACAAAGAACGTTTCATGGGCATAATTTTAGCCAGACATTTCGTACGGCACATGCATTTCGTGCAGAATGATCTACTGGCAAAATAATAAGAGCTACAGTTCTCTAAATGTCAGTACAATAGGGCCCATGCCCAGATATTTCCATGAGCCATACCAATTACAGATACTGACCTTGGTTTCTTGAAGACAACTCGTTTGTGCCTTTCATAGCAACTAAATTTTTTAGGTGATGCTCACATTCTGATCAAGCTCTCAACATTGCTACCTTTGCTGCTTTTAGGATGGATTTTCTGATGCCCTGTTAGTGTTATAGAATCACCTAAGTAACTTACGCACCAGTGAGCCCAATTTAGCTACACTGGATTGAACTAACTAAAAGACTTAACTCCTCATTTTGAAGGTGAAGACATTAGAAAGGCTGGTGCTTTACAAAACAAATTTGTGAGAAGAGGGGAAGAACGGATGATTCACGTAAACAATGTAGTGACTGGTTTTGTAGAACATTGTTTTCCAGGGTCCAGAATGAACAAATAAGGCAGCGTTTTTCCTTGCAGGGCTCAGGGTGTCTCGACTTGTTGCAAATTACACAAGACTGGCAGTGTGTTTGAGTTATTTGTGAAAAGTTGCCTAAAATGAGGGACGAGCTAATGGACACCGCCTCTTTTCCCTCACCTTATGTACCTGTTCAGAGATGAAGCAGTATGCTGCTCACCCAGTTTACAGCAATGATCAGTTTGGCCAAACCGTCAACTGAGCAGCTTGGTTGAACTTCATCTTCGTGTGTCGGATCGCCCAACCATTATCAGCTTCAAGATATGTGTTGTTGAAATTGTAACGTTCGCTGGTGTTGAGCTTTATGGTAAAACTGTGGCTTATGGGTAATCAATGATGTGCGCAGTGCAGCCGAGGGAGGCCTGGAGGTGACACTGATGGTGAGGACACTGCCCCTGCACGGCGAGGCTTTCGCGCGCATGCTGGTGACACAGCACCACAGGCACGAGCTCATCATGCACTGGTTGTCCGGCCGCCTCTATGCTGGATGGCTGCTGGCACATGCGTCAGTCGCAGCACATTTACTCAGGTCAGGTGCAGTCCGACGGTCTGTGTGTATACTTGTTAGCTCTCCCAAATATTCTGCAAGATCGACTAATTCTTGCCCATTCTTATCAATTTACAATTACATGGTCGAGTTCTAGGCAAAATAAATTCTGTTCACAAAGAGGTTTTGCTTGTTGGTTTTCGCACCGGTGCAAATTATTTAAGATGGCACTAGTGTTTGCACCTGAGGCAGCTGCCATGTTGTTAGGAGCAGATTCAGTACTGGTGATTGCATTGCTCTTGGAAGACCAGAAATTCTGCCGTATATGCTTGGAGATATTTTGCACTCTCACTCCTTTAGCAACAAATCTCAATGTTTAGTTGACAAAAAAAAGTACGAAAAAAAGCGTAGGGACACCCCTTTACATCACAAGCGTACACAAGAGACGAGAGGGCCAGTGAAGGCCAGAGATACCGCACGCACACCCAAATAGCAGTCTGCTGGCACAAGTGCCACAAAAGGGCAATGGCAACTACGACGTCATCATTGCATGCTGCGCCAGCTCAGAGCTTGGCTGCATGGCGACGTCGGGAAGTTGAGGGGTCCCCTTCAGGTCCCCAAGGCGATGCAGTGTTGCGAGGTGCGGCGCATAGCACTCGGCTGCACATGCGAACTTCAATATTCATATAAATTACCTTTCAAGCTATATTCACTGTTGAGATTTGGTGGACGACATGTGCGTGTTCACGCCAATTGATCCCGCTGTAGCGCGAAATTTTGTGTCAGTGCCCCTTTAAAGCAAAACTGAGATGTAATGATTTCATTCGCCGCAAGCACACGGCAAGCATTTGGCACATGAATATTGTGTAAAACACGGCTGTATGAGAGCAACACCGAGCCATACTTGATGAAACGACGCTTCTCTTGGTAAATTCACAGAAAGTGTGGCTTTTATTTCAGTACAGATTGCATGGGGGATCGTGATAACTTTCTGTTATGTATCGGCGCTACTCACTTCATCAGTGGTCCGAGTGGCTTTCCTGCCACTTTATCATCGTGATTGCCTGGTTATCAGTAGAGGATGGCAGCAAAAGAACAGAGCCGAACAGAAGGGACCGTTATGTTGTGCCAGCCTAGAATTGGGACAGGATTTCTTTGTAGTGGTTACATTTTGGAAAGTTTTCATAAATGAGGTGGCTGTGTTTCAGGAACTGTCAGTTTCCTTGCCGAGGATCGGAGGAACAACGTGGCGGTGACGAGGGCCCCGGTGCCACCTGGCCGTCGTGTGCGACAGCACCATCACATTGACTACATTGGCAATGAAAGGAAGTGCACAGGAGTACACGTCTGGTAAGTGCACGCCTCAGTGTCCCAGGTGCTAGCTTCCAGGTTCTGGCACTGCGGCAGGGAATTCCTGCAGTTGAACGAGAATGTCACCAGTTCAATTAAAGGGGCACTAAAGGCAAATAACAATTTATGTCAGAGTAAAAGCTCAATGTATGACAACTTCTAAAACGGCAATATTATCAACAGCAGTGCCCTACTTACCGAGAAATTAAGCTAAATGTATCACACGATGAGCGCCACGAGTGGGACATTTTCGAAGTGATCCCGATGACGTATGAGAGTCTGCTTACAATAAATCACTAGTAATCAAACTAGCAGCAATAAAAAAAGAACCTTCCGTGCATCAAAAGACGTAATAAAATGCTGCTTGTTCGTTTCCGTTTGATTCATGGAAAAAAGAACCTCTGTGGCGTTGCCATGGGGAACAGCGTGCGTGGTTCAAAGGTTCCGTTTTCGCCGAACTGCGCTTTGCCCGGTGCCCTGCTTCGCTCATGCGGTCGCGTCTCAGTGGTAGTTTCGGGATCGCGTACTGCCGCGGCATACAGGCCAGCGTCGCGAGCCAATGTCTCGTTGTCAAGTTCTCCGTCCACATCCATTGCGGCGATTGCGGCAAGCTTCGATGGCTTCGATGGCCGTTGTTCCTGCTGTGGGTCCCACTACTTTCGCTCTGCTGCTACTAGTGTCGGCGGCCGCACAGTAAAGGCGGGCAACGTTGGGCACGGCAACAGTGACGCATGAAAGTCTGATTTCAGGTGGGTGATTTGAAGTGCGCTAACGCGATGCGGACCACTAAAGCGTGATTTTATTTCAAAATAAGCCCTTCCTTGTCTTAAATATAGCACTACGAGGTTTCTGGACTGCTATTTCAACAATCAACGCCGACTTAATATTTGCCTTTAGTGTCCCTTTAAGTAATCATTTGGACTTGTTGAATCCAAATCTTCTTGCATATAGCTAGAGTTTTCAGTGCCAGATCTTAATCTTGGTAACAGCGTTAGACTGAATGTGTATTTTGTATTTACAATATTAATAATCATGGATTTGGAGGTTAGGCTTCCCAGGCATGAAAGCCATGTCAATGTTGCATTCATCATCAGCCTATTCTGTGTTTACCCTATCTAACCATGATACAATTCCATTTTATGCCTTTAAACTTCCTAATTTCATCACCCCACCTAACTCTGCCACCCTCCACTTCTTTTCCCATCTCTTGGTAACCATTCCGTTGCTCTAACTGACCACTGGTTGTCTGTCCTATGCATTCCATGACCTGCCCAGATCCATTCCTTTCTCTAACTGTCAACTAGAATATTGGCTACCCCTGGTTGTTCTCCGATCGGTTCTCCCGTGTTCTTATCTCATAATGTTATGCCTATCATTTTCCGTTCCATTACTCATTGTGTAGCCCTTAACTTCTCAAGTTTCTTTGTTATCCTCGTTTCTAGTATTAGCAAAATAGGATTGTTAGCGCCGAAAGAAATAGGAATGAAGATTATTGGAGAATATCGTGGCAACAATGGCAACACATTGATACAAATGATAGAACTCCGCTGGCATTATGGCTGAAGATAAATATCCACAAGACGGATATTACGTTCAGTGTAGTCGGACGAGCGAACAGGAGTTCACAATTGGCAACCGTCCCCTAGAATCTGTGCAAGGGTATTACTGCCTAGGTAAATTATCATCAGCAGAGCCTACTCACTGTGGGAGATGGCCACGTCTCTGTTGTCCCGGCCCGCAGTGTCGGTCTGCAGTTCTGCCAAGCCAGCCGCGCCTGCCACACCCAGGAGCACCTGGCAGTAACGCACCAGCCATCAGCACAAGCACCTTGCTCAACACTGGGTTCCTCTTGCAGCCATCCCCATATTCTGTAAACATTGAAGACAAGTTCGCTTCAATACGTTGGCTCCAGCGACAATCCCGGTTCAACGATTTTTTCATTACTCGTGTAAAGGAAATTCACCGAACAAGGATGGACCAGAGTGCACACTGCAGGCACTCTCAAGTCATGACTGGCAGTTTAATGCTGTTTCTAAAATGAAAAGTGTACAGTCGTTTTGCCAATACTGTAATTATTTCGGCATTAATCAAATGTGTAAGTCAGCTAGATTGAGAAAGAAAGTTTACTTAAGAAAAAATGATGTTCACCCGAGTACAGAGAAACTTTATAAGCAGGCTAGTTTCAATGTCTGGTCTTACGTAAAATTTTTACTCTTATATTAAAGAAAGTCAGTACATTCTTGCACAACAATGCCTTTCAGCACTTGTTAACCGATTTTGGGTTAAGCTGTTGTGGTCATGGAGGTGGTATGCTCGTGTACTGATCTCAGAGTGCATATTTCAAATGTTCAGCTGGTCAAAATTGCATCAGAATTTTACATTACAGTATCCGACCAGTTTTTGTGTTGCCTCGACATATTAAATTCAATAAATCAATCCATCTATCAACGTTTTGGTGTAGACCTCGAACTGTGTTCATCCTCACTAAGGTCAACCAGCTTACGCGAGAGAGAGGTGAACAAGCCGGCCAACAAGCCCAAGTCAAAGCCATGGCAGCAGTGATCGTAGAGCAGCCATAATGTTTACAACATAATGCCGAGGTAAGCCTCCTAGCCAAATGTCACTCAAGGTTCTCAAAGGACTGTGGAGCGAGTTTTACGTCAACTTTGCCGTTATTACGCAGAGAGATATGCTCAAGACTATTTCTAAAACTCTGTGCACATTTCCTTCCTGCTTTTTAAAGGGGACCTGCAGCCTTTTTCAGCATGGTCAGAAAACGTTGTCGCTCAGTGGTCGAGGCCCCTGAGAACATCCGAGCCAAACATTATAGTGCAGCATGCAGCCTGTAATTCGCAATTAATTCTCAAAGTCAGCTAGAAATCGTTCCCCCTTCTTAATACAAATGATGCCATATACTCAAATGACCGCACCATATACTCAAATTCATGGCCATTGACTTATTTGAGCATCGCGAGCTGCATAGTTACCGTGGCGGCCATGGAATCACGTGAAAACTAATTCTACTTTTCAGTTCTCTGCCTTGAATAATGTTCGTGAAATTGTTTGTGCTACCTTGTGCGCAGAGTCTATTATTGTCTGTTTTGTTTTTTTTGCAGCCTACTATTGTTGCTTTTGAAGTGCAGGCTGCCATCATTTATAATATATTTTTTTTTACGTTTTTATTATTCACGTTTGATAACATTTGAACTCTCAACAATCATGCTAGTCTTGGGCTCATGCAATCCATTTGTAAAAGAATAAATACAAAATAATAAAGATATGCAATGTCACTGAAAAAACATCAACAAAGAAGCAATACATAGAACAGCGTGCAATCTCAATGCTAAAAATTAGGAATAAGGCTCGCAAAGCAAATTTAGTAAAAATTTTGATTTTTACGTAGACAAACATCTGCCCAAGTTGAATACCACACAAAAAAGAAGATAGCAAGAACCTTTACGCCTTTCTCAAGAGAAAAAACATAGCAAGTAGGGCACGTGTACTTACAGCATGAAAGAATTGAGAAAAAAAAAAAAACGAAGGATGACACAGCACTAACACTTACTTATGACCGGAAGTTTATTCTTATATGCCTTATATAAACAGAAAAATACGAACGTGCCCAAATCAACATAACGAGGCACAGACAGCCTGGAAGCGCTGACCAAGATGAAATCCATCAAACATCGAGACTTCAGGTCGATGCATCCGAGAAATTTATTTTTCTGTGCAGTGATGATGAAGCCTCACTTCTGAAGCCCCTTTCTTTTTGATCAGTTGAGGTGGTGATGGGTTGGTTTTTGCACACTTTGTTTTTCACACCTATGTATGGTTTGTAACAGTGAACTTCCAGTCTATGCTCATGTCGTATTGTCGTTATAATCATTTGTTTCTTTAGTGCATTAAGTGAATATGCGCAGAGAAGGGAACAGTCATCATACACGTGACTGAAAGTTGTTATCTTTGAAGTTAAAAATGCACATTGAAAATTGTAGCTTTCTCTTGACACCAGAGGGATGGAATTCTGCAGATTTGTTTGGAATGGAATTCAATAGAGCAATGGAATTCCGTAGGTCATGTTATGGAATGGAATTTCATGGATCATTATGAAGGTTCTGGGGTATTGTGTTGTGCATTTTCCATAGAGATTATGTACAAGTGGGCTAGTAGTATAAAAAATCTTTTGGGCTTGACTGCACACCATAGAGTCTCTCACAATAATACCTAGAGGGGAATCTGGCGCTAGTGTCTACGCGGGCTCCTTGAGCGGCGCTTCAACCACCATGGGAATGATGGGAAGTACAGGCTTCGGATTTGCTTCGGATGGATTAGGCTCTTGAGATTCGCGACGCTAGTTTGCCGAGTGTAAAACAGAGCGATGTGAAGTTACAGTGAAACCTCGGTGATACGAATCTCACGGGACCACCTAAACTATTCGTATTATCCGAAATTCGAATAACCAGAAAGCATGGAAAATTAGCATGCTACAAAAGAAAGCTGGCGTACATTTTCATTTATTGTTTTTCAGGGCCGCAGCAACGTCAGGAAGAACCCCGAATGATTGTCAGTTAAGTTTTTAGATGTCTGCAATCATACCAGCACTCGTAAATATACGGCCCGTACGTGCGTATTTAATTAATGAACCAGGTGCGTTGTGACCCGCGACAGCAGTAACCCCTTCAAAATTTTAGTATGCTTTTTTGCATGATACCGGTGCACTGCAGCGAAAGTAACGAAAGAAGCGCTTTGACGCGATGGATCAAGGCCACAAAATTACAGAACTACGGTCCTGTGTTATGATTTTGTCATCGCGGAGGTGTTGGGGATGTGTTTTGGGAGACCTACAGCCGTGCCCGCATAAGTGCGACCTCAACGGTCGCGCATGTTGACGTTGTGAGGCCTGACTACTTCGCCAGACCATCCGCGCCTTCTTTCGGTTCCCGTCCACCTTTCATAGGGTGTCTGACGCACGAGGCGGGCATGTGTAAACACAGTACAATGACAGCAGCCCGTGTTGACGCGTTAGAAAAAAAAGGATGGTGCTAATGTCCTCTGTAATCTAAACGCGAAAGCACACAGAGGCACATAAGAGCCTCAAAGATTCGCGCACACAATCTCGGAGGCCGCGACGCGCATGTGAAGGTTTATTCTGACCGTAAGAGAAGTCATTTTTTTACACCGTGATTCTGAAGATTTGGCGGTGCGGTGCGCATGCCCACGCTTGTGTTCCCGCACTTGCATGTGCTTGGCGCGTCTTCCGCGACAACGCCCACAGCACCCCTTCGTACCTGCGCGCTAGCATACGTTCGTATCAAACGTCGCTGGGTGAAAATCGGTTCGCAACAACCGTACTCCATTACATTGCAGGCCAATGGGCACTGGCCGGGACCAACGAAAAGTTCGTATCACCCTGAAATTTGTATGAACTGTGATTGTATCACCGAGGTTTCACTGTATTTCCAATTAAAACTTGTTTCATTCTTTTGTATGTAAAACTTATTGCAAAAAGTTTGCGTGATTGTGAGATGGAACTAAAACCAGGAGAAATTCAACCACCAGGGTATGCATTGCTCTTCAATTGTGTTCCAGATTTGGCATCACAATATAATGAATTATTTTCTTTACAACACTTAAAACAAACGCGCTTGTCTTTCCCTCGAAAGTACACATTATCTATTTATGGAAATAACAGTACCGTATTGAGTGAGAAACACTTAAGGGGGGACGTGGCAATGAAAACTGTCTTTGTTATTTATGGAGATAAAGTGATGAAATTTGGCATGCAGATGTGATATGCTGTGCTTATATCATAACTGAAATCTGTTTTGAGCTATCTTTTGTAGTTTTTGAGTTACAACACTTCATAGACTCTCATTGTCATCCCAAAATTAATTAATGAATTAGACAAGTTCGTCAAGATTTTTGCTTAATGATATTCACAAGGGCCCATTATGTGCCATAAAGCTATTGGTTTATTTTTTAATATTCAAGTAAGCACACACAAATATTCTTGAAATTTCTTGTACATATTGTCTTACTAACAACTTTTGCAAAAAGCCAATTATAAAAAATCTGGTGTGCAGACAAATGTGGACAGCTTTACGGCACTCACCAGTGTCTCAGGATCTAATCGCAGAAAACGGAATGGTTATATCTTTATTTGTTGTGAAGTGGCACAGGGATGACTGACAGCAACTGTTGAAAAAATGAAAGCTGAGAAAATGGAGCTCGAAGAAAATTGAGCTAAAAGCTGAGAAAATGGAACTCAGAAGGAAGCTGATATTATTTTTCATTGGAGAAACGCACTTATGTGGCTATCTTGAGCTCTATCTGTCCTCTTTATGATGATGCCAATATGGTGGCACTGTGTCAAGGAAAAACTGCAGATTTGCATTTTCTAAAGCCCAATTTTCTCATAGTTTTTGATGACAGCACACTAGTAAACTGCTTTGCTAAAACTGTCAAATCAGGGTGTCTACCGACCGGGAAAACCGGGAATTTTCAGGGATTTCGGATAGTCTGGAAATACTCGGGGAAAACTCAGGGAAATTGTGCTCCCATCAGGGAAAATCCACAGTAACATTCTAAGTAAAATCCAAGGCAACGAAAGTCGCGGTAACGCTGGCTCGAGATTTTTGTGAACGCATGTTTTCAAATCGAACCGCCGCTGTGGCTGCGGGGAAAGGGCGTACCTCAATGCTCTCCTCGCCTTCGGAGCGGTGGAGTAGGAGAGCATCCGGCTAATGCGTAGCATGCGGGAACCATGAACCACAGCACATCATATCGCGCCATGTTAGGATGTTCTATGACTACGCGGTGTAGTTCTGTATTCTATGTCGCGCGTGCTGTGCGTTAGTCCCCGATATGGTGTTTTTGTTGTCGCCGCTTGCCAAGTAACAAGCATGGTTAGTTGTAGAGGCGGCAGCACTAGATGTAACGAGCCTGCATTATCTTGCAAGCGATCACGATCATTCAGCAAGCGGATGTCGTCGACACGACGGGTATCTTAAGTGGTTGGTTGGGCGAGTTGGTACGACATATTGGAGGGAAACAGCGCGAAAGACGAAAGACCAGGCAGAGAAGGACCAGTCAGCGCTGTTGTTTGTGTCCTTCTCTGCCTGGTCTTTTGTCTTTCGCGCTGTTGCCCTCCAAAACTTGTAGTATCTTGCAAGCCATCCCAATCGGCGAGAAAAAGACGACGACGCTTGTTGGCGGTTATCGGAGAGCTCGCTTGCTCTGATGCCGAGCTTCAAAGATGCTATCTCCATGAAGAATAGAATAAATTTCCAGGCGAGAGCGAGCGTAACTAACAGGTGCATTTACAGCAAGTGAAATCTTTTTCTTTTTTTTTTTCGCTGAGGGCACTCTGCTGAAATAAGTTTTGGGCAGTCGACTGATATTTTTTGGGGCTGCAGCTCGCATTTACCAGCAGCCGCACCATTGCTTATGTGGATGTTTTGCTGTAAAGCCGAATTACAAGACTCATCGGGGCCAATGTATAGCAGCGACCGAAATTTGCGACACCGGCACGGGTCCCACTTGCTCGATTCGGCGAGCGATGTCAGAAAGCAGAAACGTTGGCCACCATATTCGGATGTGCCGTAATTCAGGCTGTTGCCGTGCTTTCATGCGATCTTATCTCACAGCTATCCGGCTTTTTTTTACGATAGCAACTGTATAGGTACTCCAGGGGAATTTTTCGCCTTCGCCATCATCTTCCATATCAAGTCCAAATCGCGATTACATCACCCCGCGCATGTGAAAGCGCTTGAGCGCTGCCGACGAACGGGTGCTCAAGCAGAGATGAAACGAGCCGACCATCTCCTTTGCGCGACGGGCACATGGAGATAGGAGCCGGAGGGTTGGGGAGGGGGCGGAGTGAGTCCGACAACAAGTGCGTACTTTGTACCACCGGGTGTGGTTGCCTGTGCGGCGGTTTCTTTGGAGGGAGTCAGCAGACGGCTCATACCTTTGCAGGTGCTGTGCTCTTACTGCAAAACTTCCGTTGAAACCATATATCAGTGGCAGATCCAGATGGGGGGAGGGTAGGAGCGACCCCCCCCCCCCCGAAGCCTGCAGCCCCGCCCCTCCCTTCAGTGCCTGTCGTCCACCTCCTTTGTCAGCCTCCCCGATAAGTTTGCCCCCTTTGTCAGGTTGCTTTGCCTACCACTGCCAAAAGGAGTAAGGAGAATCTTGTACCCGCTCTCAAAACTCTCCTCATCGCTCCCCCCTTTTCTGCTTCCCTATGGCCATTTCAAACAAAGGCTTCTTAGGCGCCGCCATAATCTCCTCTGGGCTGTTGTAAATCTGCGTGACCCCCTAAAATGCACAGCGGAGGAGGTGGCGTCAGCCTTTGTACACCCCCCCACTACCCGATTGGATGGTGGAACCCCCCCCCCCCCCAAGGTAATCACCTAGATTCGCCCCTGAGCCATACATACCGTACATAGGTCACCTCTTACTGCAGCAGCTGCATTTCCTGAAAGAGTGAGCTGCTAGTCTATATTTGTATAAAATTCCTATTTCTTGCTATCGGATTCATTATCTCGCCCTCGTGGTAAAACTGTGACTCTTTTTTGCTAACGTGCGACGGTTTTCGAAGTTGCGCATTAGTGCAGAGCAAGCGGTTCGGTTGGGCAACATGATAGCATTGGCGTCGCACTACTCTGGGCAAAGCGCGGGTTTTGATGACAAGCCGTGGCATCAGAATAAGTGCAATTGCACAGTGCATTAAACCTGCATTTGTTTTGTCTTTACATGGGACACTCTGGCAGGGCATATAATTGTGATTGCTGCACCTCAGGCTCAACAAAATTGATTTTTTTTTTCACAGAATAAAAAAATTTTTTTTTTTTCAGGTGTCCGTATGAGCATTCTTGTGGCATTTTCAGTGCAAAATGAATCGTTCGGTAACTATGCCTTGTATGAAAGATCGAATTTCAGCTTAACAAAGTTTCGATATAATGAAGTAAACTGCCGCGTTTACCAACTTCACTATATTCAAATTTAATTGTACTGTGTACTATCCAAATGGGATTAAGT
This sequence comes from Rhipicephalus sanguineus, assembly GCF_013339695.2. Lineage (NCBI taxonomy): Eukaryota > Metazoa > Arthropoda > Arachnida > Ixodida > Ixodidae > Rhipicephalus > Rhipicephalus sanguineus. The sequence goes on along the minus strand of NC_051181.1, from coordinate 39,053,076 downwards.
CATTTTTTTATTTTTTAACGTGCATACTAGAGAGTGACATCATCGAGCGACATGGTGTCTACCATCTTGCCATAAAACATGGTTCTGTTTCACTCAGGGAATTTTAGCAAAAGCACTCAGGGAAAACTTGGAAAACTCAGGGAATTTAGAAATATCAACTTGGTAGACACCGTGCAAATACAACCTGTAAAGCTGCAACGCGGCAGCAAACCAAGAAACCTAGTGGTATTCAGCCTCTTTGAACAATAAAAGCGCTGCTTGAGTGCTTTGAAACGCACCCCACTACCCACGCCTCGCGAATAATGAAACTGAAACTGTCGAAAAAAATCCGTAGACAGCTCGCTAGCTAATGCTAACCAATCCGAAGCCTGTACTTCCCATCATTCCCATGGTGGTTGAACGATCGCAGCGCCAGTTTCCTCTCTAGCTTATTGTACGAAACTCTATGACTGCACACATCTTAACGGCAGTGCTGTTTAAGCTCGAGGTTCGGCTTCAAGCTGTGTGCAAGAAACTCTGCCGAGCACTACGCGCTGCCTAGCAACCACCTGGCACACCTGCACGTAGCACATGCAACACAACAATTCGACCAGCATGCATGGTCCTTTTCTTCATCGTCTTCTTCGCTCCCTGAACACGTGTGCCCGGCATGCACTCTTCAGCTGAGCTGTTTTGTCCAGCCTGGAATGCAATAACTTGGATGGGCGAGAGAATGAGAGCAGAGAGAGGGAAAGAAAGCTAGAAAAAGAGACAGAGAGAGAAAAAGGAAAGAGAGAGAAGAAAGACAGAAAAATAAAGAAAAATAAGGAAGGTCGCCCAGCTCTGCTTGTTCCTTCAGGCTTGGCTCCACTAGTACGAGGCTGCCTCAAGCTTTCTCTTTTTTTTTCTGGATGACTTTGCTGGAGAGAAAGGGCTTGTTATAGGAATGTACTATGCATCAGCCAAACTATTTTGTGTTACCTTGAAGTGCGGTGAGCCATTATTGCTGACGACTGAAATGGTGGCGCAAGTGCTCTGTCAGGCTTGAAGATAGCATTGTGTGAAGCACTTGTTTTTGCGGCATTACAAGCGTTGGTTGGCAAAAAAAGTGGAGCTCACTCAGACTCGCATAAAGAAATATATTTTGTGCTTAGTGCCTGCTTGGGCTACGTCTCACCAAAATTTTCCTCAACTGGACACACTCGAAACTCAGACTCGTTAAAACTTTTCTCAGCCGGGACTCACTCAGACTCAGTCTCACCAAAATCTTCCTTAACCAGATTCATTCAGACTCAGTCTAACCAAAATTTTTCTCAACTGGAATCATGCGGACTCATTCTCCCCAATTTTTTTTTTGAACAGGACTCATTTTGACTTGGACTCGCTAAAATTTTCCTGAAGCACACTTATTTGACTCAAACTCACCAAAAATATTACTCACCCGGACCGACTAAGACTCATGGCTGGATTTGAGTCTGAGTGAGTTGACTTGTAGTGCCGTGCCAGTGGCGGCCAGCCAGCTGGAGAAAGACGACGAGCGCCGGTGGCTTGTGGTGTGAGGCAGTAAGAACGCTCTGGGACTTTGGCTGGCTTGACACCTCGGCCAACACTCCTCTTCGGCCTCTCACCTCCTTACTTGGCCGTCCGCCTTTCTCTCCTATAAATGAGCGACGAAGGCACGTCTACATCGGACACCGTCACATCGCAACAGATTCATTGGCGAGTTGGCCAACCTATGATTACAAGTAGCTCATGTTAGGAGGAGTGTGCATAGCCCCATGTCTCAATGCTGTATGTTATGTGACTGTGGAAATTACTCAAGTAAACAGTGTCATGAAGGGTAAATATTAGCTTTCCTGGTATGGGGCAAAGCAACACCGACATACTTTGGTGCACGTTAAAAGACTGGGCGTGCAAACACGGACGCAGGAGAGAAGTCAAGACAACGCAGACGCCGACTAACAACTGAACAGCTAGGTGCATTGCAATGGAAAAGAGAGTAGGCAGAAAAACTTATCTGCGCACGCCCAAGCAAGAAGCGATACCTATCAATCCAGCACGCATGGGGATCTACATCCCCATGCGTGCTGTTCAGGCATTTGATTTCTTCTTTATGCAAGTTTAGTTGATTGGCTCACGCATGCCCTACCCTATTATCGATATGCCATGCCTCAGCCATCAGATGCGTTTCTTCAATCCTGTGCCTGTACAAAACTGCACATCCATCGAATTTCGATATGAACTTACACTCTCCACAATGTAAAGATAGATGAGATGGTGAGGCTCCGGTTAGAAATCTCTCATGTTCCATCAATCTCTGGTCAACACAGCAGCCTGTCCATCCTACGTAGAAGCGGCCACAGCTAAAAGGAACCTTATACACCACACCTGTATGGCAGTCAGTCAATTTGTTGGTGTGTTTTCAAAAACAAATGTCACAAATGTAGCCTCGACACTTGCCGAGGCTAGGAGCCCCCCCCCCCCTGAAGTGCTGCTTCCTCAAATACGTGTTTTCGTCAAAGTAGTTGCTTTCCTCAAATATTTGGCGCCTTCTGCAAGTGCTCCCTGCCTCCCCCCTCCCCCACCACCTAAAAAACATTCCTCGCTAGGGCCTGCCCACAATATACCCTTACCTACTCAAAATGCACAAAGAGGTCGGTCCAGCTCACAACACTCGATTCAAAGCAATAAAAAAAATCAGAATAGACCACAAATCACCTACTGCTTCGCGTGACACCAACTCCCAGAATGAGTGGGATCTGCCAAGATTTTTTTCTGTGTTGTGCTCACTATTTTACGTTGCTTGTGTTCCTTCAACATGGATGAGCAGCTAGCTCAAAACTAAACTGCCATGTGTTGCTGTATCAAGAGCCTTGTAGCAATTGTTAGCGTGGCACCTTGCAGGAAGACGACAGAACCATCTCCGTGGGAAGCTGTGGTTAAGGGCTTTGTCGACTCTGCAGAAAAGCAGCAGTCACGTCAGAGTTCGCTGACTGCCTACGAGAGGCACACAGTCCATGAGGTGGTCTTACTTCTGCATCACTGATGCTGTAACGAGCGAGAGGAATAAGTGGAAGTGATGTGCTCAGTATGTTGTTTGCAAACAAATACGTGAAACCAGAAAAGCGTAGAGGAAGCTAGTTCTCTTTGAAGTTAAAATGGATACATAATAAATCAAAACTTCATTAATGTGGATGCAAAGAAAGTGGATGCCATGGGTGCAGCAAGACTAACGTCTGGTATGGCACCGTTAAACTTTTCTGTTATTGTGATAGAACTTGCATCAACACTTTTTCACCACCGCCATTTCAGCTGACGTCACTGACAGTTTGTGTAAAGTCTCAGTGCTTTAAGATCCTGTTTGTTCAAAGGAAAACCTCTGACGGTGAGCTGCGAAAGATGGTGGCTTGACACGTGCTTTCTTCACGTGTACCTACCGTTAAGGTTCACGTGATCAAGGGAATACTAGGGGGATTGCTGGTGAGGGTACACCTCCTTCTCTAATGCCTGCAAATGGTTGTCAGTGCAGCTGAGCTCATACAAAGCCCCTACCTTGGAGGTAATCTGTGATGAGTGCAAAGGTTAGCCAAAAAGAGGCGGTAGTGACTTTGTGTGTCTGTCTTTCTGCTTGCCTAATGCTGGTTTTACTGTCACAACTGACACAAGCGGAAGCACAAAGCATGTGCCTCCCTTTGCCTGATGTTTATCACACTGGCACTGTGATGTTGAGTACTTGTGGTCATCAAGTGAGATCTGTTTGTGTTTGCCCATGCACGCACCGACACCACGCTTGTCAATTTAATTAATAAATGAAGGCTTACTGCACTTTAAATGCAAGTAGAACTGCATATAAACAGCATAGTTATCTCATTTCTTGCTCACTGTCAGAGCAAGGAGCCTCTTGGGCAATACTGTGTTTTGTTTTTTTTGCACTGCCCCCTTTTTACTCTAATAACTGTGCCTGTAATTTTTCTTTGGTGTCTGTTATCTCCTTTCCTTTGGTGTCTGTTATCTCCACGATCACGGAGGCAGTGCAAATGCTACGATGTCATGTGATGACGTCGCGGTGTATGACGTCATAATGACGTCACACGTTTTGGCGATCTATGATGTCATGATGATGTCATCACGTGATGATTTTTTGCATCACTCGTGTTGACGCTGTCGCCACACACGGTCAATTGTCGTGTTTGATGAGGCATCTAAGGATTTCGCATTAATATTGCATAGCCAGTGTTAACAGCCTGGCAGTTAAGAACCTGTCTGTGCCGTGCGCTAAAGAGCTTCGCTGGTCATTTATCTCAGCTCATAGTGGAATGGTTCCTCAATGTTTTTTAAATGCGAAGCATTTCTTAGCGAACCTCTGGCACTTTGAGCGTTTCTATCTATCTATCTATCTATCTATCTATCTATCTATCTATCTATCTATCTATCTATCTATCTATCTATCTATCTATCTATCTATCTATCTATCTATCTATCTATCTATCTATCTATCTATCTATCTATCTATCTATCTATCTATCTATCTATCTATCTATCTATCTATCTATCTATCTATCTATCTATCTATCTATCTATCTATCTATCTATCTATCTATCTATCTATCTATCTATCTATCTATCTATCTATCTATCTATCTATCTATCTATCTATCTATCTATCTATCTATCTATCTATCTATCTATCTATCTATCTATCTATCTATCTATCTATCTATCTATCTATCTATCTATCTATCTATCTATCTATCTATCTATCTATCTATCTATCTATCTATCTATCTATCTATCTATCTATCTATCTATCTATCTATCTATCTATCTATCTAGCTATCTATCTATCTATCTATCTATCTATCTATCTATCTATCTATCTATCTATCTATCTATTCTATCTATCTATCTATCTATCTATCTATCTATCTATCTATCTATCTATCTATCTATCTATCTATCTATCTATCTATCTATCTATCTATCTATCTATCTATCTATCTATCTATCTATCTATCTATCTATCTATCTATCTATCTATCTATCTATCTATCTAGCTATCTATCTATCTATCTATCTATCTATCTATCTATCTATCTATCTATCTATCTATCTATCTATCTATCTATCTATCTATCTATCTATCTATCTATCTATCTATCTATCTATCTATCTATCTATCTATCTATCTATCTATCTATCTATCTATCTATCTATCTATCTATCTATCTATCTATCTATCTATCTATCTATCTATCTATCTATCTATCTATCTATCTATCTATCTATCTATCTATCTATCTATCTATCTATCTATCTATCTATCTATCTATCTATCTATCTATCTATCTATCTATCTATCTATCTATCTATCTATCTATCTATCTATCTATCTATCTATCTATCTATCTATCTATCTATCTATCTATCTATCTATCTATCTATCTATCTATCTATCTATCTATCTATCTATCTATCTATCTATCTATCTATCTATCTATCTATCTATCTATCTATCTATCTATCTATCTATCTATCTATCTTATCTATCTATCTATCTATCTATCTATCTATCTATCTATCTATCTATCTATCTATCTATCCGCCTACGTCTGGGTGCTCTCATGATCGCCTCCTTTACTTAGTGTAGACCAACATTTGCATGGGAGGGTAAGAGGATTTGACGAATATGATTACCCGGTCATGACATGAATAACGTTAAAATCCTGTAGCGTGCGTCGTCAAACCCTTTCCACTAGACACGTGTGGCACATACCAGTTTACCACGGGCCGCGGTGTACGGGTATGCGCCACAGGTGATTGACAGTTTATATGTACCCAGGAACGGCGAGAACAGACATTGGTAACTACTTAAATGCTAGGCGTTAAGGAAAACCAACATCGGTAGCGTTGACTCAATGAATGGAAAGAATGAAACTTAGGATCCCAGCAGGAATCGAACCCAAGCATTCTGCGTGGCAATCAGGTATTCTACCACTGAGCCACGCCAGGTCTATAAACTGGTTTGGATAAACAGCCTACGCAAGCGTAATATCGGTGCAACGTCAATCGTGGCTGTGCGGCTGGTTATCTAATTTTACAAGAAAGCAATAAACACTACATGATACTCCTACGATGTGTACTCCTACGATACAGGCGTCATGTCAGATTAACGTCTGTAGTTCCAGTGTTCGCGCCGCTTTTATAGCAGTCTAATAGACATTACGTTTGTATTCTTATGATTCAGCAAGCTATATTGAAGCAGTGCTCGACCCCTGGAGGAATACATTAACGAAAGTTACATATGATATCCACATCACCGCACCGTAAAGTGCACTTCGTCCAGCAGAACGACGCAGCGTCCTCTTCATTTCTTACGAGGCTGGGCGATGAACTCATGCTGACCGAGGATGATGCCAGATTGACTGACAGCCGTTTTGTAGACTAGGCTACGTAGGCCACATACACCCAGGTAGTCTACGAATACGATAAACACCATCCACAGGTGTTGGTCTACGTAGCACTATCCAGGCCTACCACCCTCAACAGCCAACGCGAAGGGTGGTTTCAGGTTCCGACATGTCTCCGGCTCTGTCGACAGACAATTTGTCGACGAAATGACCGAGGCATCCACGAATTCCAACAGCTCTACTATACCACATACTTCACCACACATGAACCCCTCGTCACCACGATCACGACCGGATCCTATAACAAGTCATGACCAGCTGCTGGTGCTCACTGATCACGGTGATGATGCCCTTGTTCAAGAACTGCCAAGAACTTCTTGCAGACATGCACACGGGTTCGTGAAACATGCGTGCGTCCTCGGGACACGTATAAGCACTACATATCAGCTTACTACTTCTGGTGTTCGTAATACCGACGTTGCCATTGGCAGCGTTACCCAACCGTAAACAACTGGTTATATAACACATATGCGGCTCTTGAACATGTATATGTGTGCGTATAAAATTTATGCAAATATTTAGCAACATTTTCTAACGTGTCGCTCAGTAAAAGTTACGCCACAGTCAAATACTCGCCGCATGCTTCGCATACCATCGACTCCCACAGTACGTGGGATCTGCCGAATTTTTTTTTCTTTTTATTGCGATAGCAATTATATGGAAACTCTCGACGGTTCTTTTTTTTTCTTGTGCCGTCACTTTCCATATAAAGTCCAAATTGATAACATGCACCCCGCGCATCGTATGTTCAACTCGCGAGTAAAAGCTCGCGAGCGCCGGCGACGAGCTCGGCTGCAGCGGAGATGAAACGAGCCGGCCGTCTCCGTCGCACGGAGGGCGCATGCAATGGGCAGTTTTCGAATAGCGTACGCTAAGTTAAAGGGACTGTCTACCGCTCGGAAAATTTTTTCTGATTGTGGTGAAAATGAGAAGATCGTTCGTCACATCGACGGCAACGAGCATGCTTTTGTCCCATAAAAAAGAATTATATTTTTAATTTGATGTTGAAAATTGTGAAAGGATGACCGCTAGCGTCACCCAACAGCGATGTGGATCAATCTACTGGTAGGACAAGAAATCCTTGCAGGTAAACTCATTTTGCCTAAAAACAAACATGTATAACTTAAAATTGTATTTTACGCACTTGAGGCAGCTTTCGGTTGTGTCAGAGAGTAATTTTTTGCCTTTTTTTCTCCACGCGTCTAAAAAGGCACCGGATGGCGCTGCTTGCGGCGCCGCCTTATATTTCGTCTGCCTCAACTCATGCGCTATGCAATGCGGTCCTCCGCGCTAGACGTACCGTGCCGCTGCATTGCTGTTCGGATGTCTCACATGTGCTGTGCTGTCAAGGCGTGCATTTATAGTCTCCTTTTGATGAATCAACTTGGCTTGGATTGCGGCAGCAGTGCTAAAATAAACGCATAGACTGCGATTACAGTAAAAGAAGCGTTCTGTAATCATATAATAAGGCTTCATTTAACCTCTAGCACAGTGAGAACGACTGTTACATTCACTAATTACTGATCAGCAAAAATAATGTAATCGTACAGAAATCCCATGTGCTGTCGGTTTTAATACAGGCACTACAATCGTCATCGCGTCCACCAACCAGTTTTGTGGGCATGTTTCATGCCAATGAAGGAAGACCGAATGCAGATCGAAAAATTCTGTTTCAAAAATTTCTACTCGCTTTCTAGAGAAACCGCTGCAGGGTTAAACATTTCACGCTGTATGCTTTCGATTGCGGTACAAAACAGAAAAGTGATGAAGGACGATAGACAGTCCCTTTAACGTTAGCAGTGATGCTACCGAGGACTTCTGATTTGGAGCAATTTTTGGAGCAGCAAAATTTCCGTTTTGGAGCAATTTGGAGCAGCAAAATTTTCATCTTGGAGCACTGGAGCAGATAACTTTGCATCTGGGAGCACTTTGGAGCAGCGAATTTTATGTCCTGGAGTGCAATACAGAAGCATATAGCATTAACATTCAAGCACCTGAGTATTATTATGGGGCTCTTATGAAGGCTAGAAATATTTCGATTCATTGCAAATCTCATGGAAAAAATCATCTCAGGAGCACAGGCGTGTGCACAAGGGGGGCAGGGGGGGCGGCCGCCCCCCCCCCTAATCACCTAAGAGGGGGGGGGTGCAAAATCTGCCCCTTACATTGACCCTTGCGATAGCAATTATATGGACACTCTCGGCGAATTTTTGCCGTCGCCGCAATTTCCCGTATAGAGTCCAAATTAATGACATCACCACGCGCATTCTAGCCGCGGGTAAAAGCTCGCGAGCGCTGGCGACGAAAGCGGCTGAAGCGGAGATTAAACTAGCCGGCCGTCTGTCTCCGCCGCACGGTCAGCGCATGAGATAACATCTTCCCGCGTGCAGGCCTGCCGTCGATTGCTCATCAAACAGGGAAGAAACGCCCCGCCCGTCTTTCGTAAGGAGCATGAAGGGACAACAGGGGAGCGGAAGGGGGGGGGGGGACCGCATCGTTCGAAGGGCGCAGTCGCTTGCGCGCGCGCTATCTCGAGGCATCAGGAGACGGCTCGTAAACTTGCTGTGCTCCCAACGCTTACTTCGCGTTTAGAGAACTCAGAGCAAGAAAACACTTCGGTTCCTGGAGGGGCCATATTCGCTTAAACCAGCGTTTTGTTGAGTTACGCGAGATCGGATTCAAAAGAGTTAGCTGCTAGTCTTACTTCGTTTCACAATACAATTTTTTGGTATCGCATTCATTGCTTCGCTCTTAAGCGAAACAGTTTTTTTAACCGTTAGCTATTGACCCCCGATAGCAAGGGGCGGACGTGTAACATGGCGTAGCCGCTTCACTGTGGGCCGTCAGCGACGGGCCCGCTACTGACAGCTGCGCATTTGCGGCTGCTCCGACCAGGAGATATGATTTTACTAATGAGATGACATTTTTAAAAAAGCAAGCAAAAAATTCGAATTGGAACCCTAGCACGTGAGTTCGAAAGGGCAGGGCCTTTTAGGGGGTATTTACCGCAGAGTGATTACAAACTCGGACGTGCTGGCGGAAGGAATTACGAAAAAGCTGTTCTGGATGAAGATCCATGGATAAAGCGTATCTGAGGAAAAGTGTCAACGCGTTTCCACCGTTCGCGTGCTCTTCCATAAACGCGAAGCAAGGAAAATTCGATATTGTCCCATATATCTACTGCGAGCGATCCCAGATTTCATTCCGCGATGTCCGGAAACAAAAGTGACAGACATTTTAGCGGCACTCATGTAGTTATTATTGAACATTACTTTCCTTACGTGCCGTGCGACGCTTGAAACGAGCTATCAGCAGCGTTTCTGGAACAGACGACGTCCGCCGATGAATCGCCGTCGCACTTTCTCGCTACCGATAGGCCTAGACGTCACGAGCCTCTGTGGAGAGCGAGTTTTGCTGTCGAGCCGACTTGCAGGACAGAAGCTGCGTCGGCATCGTGGCTTACTCGGAACGCACGCGCGAGCGCTATTTATTCAGCGGAATAATTCTTGGTCCATGATTGCGACTTTATTGGCAGCCCCAAGATCGAGCTGCACATGTTCTGACGCGCCGGCGGTGCGATTGCCGGTGATAGGCGCCCCAACCCGAGGCTTTGGCGCAGTTTGGCGCAAATTTCGTCGACATTATCAGGATGGCGCAGTAAATACAATTTGGACGCACTCTGGCGCAGTTGGCGCAGGAGTGGAATCACTGCGTTAGCGTTTGCGGCCCGCTATTTCGTCACTTAACAGGAGCCCGCAAGCGGTTAGCGTACGACGCATGCGCAGTTGCGCGAAACGCCAAAGCAAAGCTTTCCGTACGCTATTCGAAAGCTCCCTATTAACATCAACCCGCGTGCGAAGGCTGCCGTCGATTGCTCATCACACAGAGAGGAAATGCCCCGCCCGTCTTTCGTAAGGAGCATGAAGGGACGTCAGGGGAGGGAAGGGATGGGGGTGGGATGCTGCGTCGCTCGAAGGTGCCTGGCGCGCACTCTATTTCGAGGCATCAGGAGACTGTTTGTAAACTTGCTGTGCTCTCAACACTTACTTTGCGTTTAGAGAACTGACAGCACGAAAACCGCTTCAGTTCCTGGAGTGGTCATATTCCTTTAAACCAGCGTTTTGTTGAGTTACGCGAGATCGGATCCAAAAGAGTTAGCTGCTAGCCTTACTTCGTACAACAACACATACAAATTGTTGATATCGCCTTGATTGCTTCGCCTTCAAGCGAAAGTGAGATTTTTTTTTGACCGTCAGCTATTGATCCTGAGAAGCGAGGGGCGGACGGGTCACATGGCGTAGCCGCTTCACGGTGGGCCTTCCGACGCCAGGGCCATCAGCAAGGGCGTCCGCAGAACTTTTTGCAGGGGGGTGCATACGCAAGGGGGGGGGGGGGGCATTCAGCACTGGCAGCCTTAACTGCCGTGACATGACAGGCAAGATTAGTCGTCAGCGAAGGACCCGCTACTGACAGCTGCATGCGCATATTAAAACCGAACTGCGGCTGCTCCGAACAGGAGGCATGCTTTTATTAATGAGATGACATTTTAAAAAAAACAAGCAAAAAATTCAAATTGGGACGCTAGCACTCACGAGCTCGAAAGGACAGGGCCTTTTATGGGAGTACTCACCGCAAGAGCGATTACAAACACGGGTGTGCTGGTGGAAGGAATTACGAAAAAGCTATTCTGGATGAAGATCTATGGATAAAATATATTTGAGGAAAAGTGTCAACGCTGTCCCACCATTCACGTGCTCTTTTATGGAAGCGGAGTACGGAAAATTCGATATTGTTCCACATATCTATTGCTAGTTTTCCTAGATTTCATTCCGCGATGTCCAGAAATAGAAGTGACAGACATGTTAACGGCACGCGCGGGAAGATTCTTTTAACTGCGTCCCGTGCGACGCTTCAAGCGAGCTATCAGCAGCGTTTCTAGAAGAGACGACGTCCGCCGATGAATCGCCATCGCACTTTCTCGCTACCGATTGGCCTAGACGTCGCCAGCCTCTGCAGAGAGCGTTTCGCCGTCGAAGCTACTTGCGCAACAGAAGCTGCATGCCCCGGCCCCGTGCACTGGCATCGTCGCTTACTCGGGACGCACGCATGAGCGCCGCTTATTCAACAAAGTAATTCTTGGTCCGTGGTTGACTTTGGCGGCACAAAGATCAAGCTGCACATGTTATGACGCGCCGGCGGTGCGATTGCCAGTGACAGACGCCCCAAAACTCGAGACTCTGGCGCAGTTTGGCGTAATTTCCGTCGATATATTATCAGGATGGCGCAGTAAATCCAATTTGGCGCAAGAGTGGAATCACTGTCTAAACGGGCGTAACGCTGGCCCATAACAGCTATGTGTAGTGCCGCATGAAGTATACAATATGTGCAGAGAGCATGTGCTTACGTTTATTGTTAAATTTAGTAGTTTTTTTTTTTCATTATTAAGGCAGTTTTTTCATTGGTAAATTCCAAATCACGAGACGCGCTGCAGTCCCTCAAGTCACCGCGTGCGCAAGATCAATTAGTCCTGGAGATCAGGCGCCTAGGCAAAACTCACAGGGTCCCTATGCATTCGCCTAAGACGACTCGAAGGCGAAAGCCACCTTCTTGCTATTCTTCAGTTGACTTATTGATCCTCGCCCGCCCTTCTCCGAAATCTTTCTGCACCTCACCAGCACTGACTCCGTGATCGGCCCAATGGTCACAGAGGCAATGCAAATTAAGTGACGACACCATCGTGTGACGTCATAGTGGCGTTCCATGACGTCACAAGTTTTTGCGATGTGTGACGTCACGATGACGTCATTTCGTGACGAGTTTTTGCATCACTCGACGCCGCCGACGGTCAATTTTAACGTTTCGTGAGGCGTTTAAGGCTTTCGTCTTAATAATGCGCCAGAAGGCGTACATCATTTATAGTTGATATATTTGGACAGCGTTGGTTGTTTCGTTAAGCGATTAGACACACCAACCATACTGCGCAGTTGCGCCTTGTATATCTGACATACGAACTATATCGCTGAATGAACAAGCAAGCGAATGCATAAACTAGCGTGTCACCGCGTAAACGTTTCCTTCGCGAGAGCTCCACTCGCGTATATAAACCTTCACACGAAATAGCATGTAAACCTTCGCCCGAAATGGCACGTATACGTGAGGTTCCTAAACGATGAACGCACCCTGCGACTCGGTCGGGCACGCCCACTTCACCTAGCTACCTTCGCATCGCAAGTCCACCGGCTGATCGGTCAACGTAAGAGAGCCTCGAGAAAGCCATTTGCTCTGAATAAACGAGCACGCAACAAAAACAAACGGAGAGTACAAATCCTAATGTGAGTTTTCGCACTCCAGCTTTGTTTATTCAAAAGAGCTGCGCCGAATTTCTGAAGTGTCGCGAATCACATTTTCAATCGCGAGTCCGTGTGCATGATGCCAGGCGCACAAATCAACTCCGCGAACTCGAACCAGTCGACGCATCACGTCAAGCAGAAAACATAACCACGTTTTGTTGACAAAAAACAATCTAAAGACCCACCAAAAGCAATAATAAAACGTGCATGAGTGATGGCGACGTAGTGCAAAATTAACTGCGGCGTGTCTACGGTGAGTGGACATCGAATTGCGCGAACCTCGACGCATAACTATAGGACAGACTCGCAACTTACCTCGCAAAGGAGAGTCGAAAATGTCTGCTTGAAGTACTCCCTTCCGATTCTGTGACCAAGTCTTCGACACTCGTGGCACTTGCCGGACAGTATCGTGAAAAGCTTTTTGTCTTCGCTAGACTTGTTCTGGCATCACAAGGCGCAGCAGCGCCGTCGGTCTCGTGTGACAAGTATTTCACAGCACAAGCGCACGCAATGACAAGTGCGTATTTATAAAAGACATGCGCTGTACACCAGCGAGTCCACGCTTCACGAGCAAAGAGGGCATTTCAAATCCATTTCAAAATGTTAACAGCGCATAGAACGATTAGGAAGGGACGATACAACACAAGGTCCGTTCGATTCACCTGCACGAGAAGCTCAGCAGAGCGCCCATGGCAGTTGCTTGCGACGTTGCGAGCCACTGTAAACAAACGAACGCTACGCGAGGTCCCACGTGATACCAGTTCGCGGCCAACGCAGCCAACGCTGCGTCTGCCTCGGCCGGAGAGGGCAGAGAGAGGAGGCGCGCCTTCCTTACGAAGTCTCAGGGGTTCGAGGGTTCGAGCCTTTCCTCCTTTCTCTCTCCGCTCTTTATTCTCTTTCTCTGCGAGGAATTCGTCAGATTCGTTTGAGACAAAGCAGCAGCGGTCCACGCAAAGCATGTCCCAAGCTACGATGTCTAGCCACGCTCGGCCGTTGTCCCAAGCTAGGATGAAGAGCCACGCTCGGCAGTGAGTACTAGCACCTTCTACTTCATTGCATGATAGCTGCGCCAAAGTTGTTTTCATATTTCGAGAACGAAACTACTCTCTTGTAGCATGCGCCTATCACGTGCACACACCACGCTACAGTGAGTATGCGTAGGTTAAGGAACACTATAGTTAAGGAAAACGTGTGCGCTTGTGCAGTGCTGGTCGGACTACCTCTCAATTACACCATAGAGCGCATTTAACGCCAGAGGAGCGAATATACGCGCTGTAACCAAAACGCTATTTTTCAAAGACTGCACGTGTGCAAGAAGGGACGAACGGGCAGCCGCCAGAATCGAGTCGTGCAACTGGGGTGTGAATTCTCATTTCCTTAAACTTGCAAATGTTCAAAGGTTAACGTTCGCGGACCGCCTATGCTGTCAAGACGAACGCAGAAAAAAAAGCGCCGTATTTCGGCATGGTTAAATTTGATTTCTCGGGCGCGAAAGCAGTGGCGAACGCGAACCACCGCTCGAGTGTCGCACATGCAGGCCGTCGTTTTCGTTCACGACTCAAATTGTTGCTTTTAGAATAGGAAAGTTCTTTCCATCCGTCTACCCCTTTCAGAATGTAACCACTGCAAAGCTTTTCGTTGGCTCGGCACAAAGCCGCACACCCGCGGTCGCTGCCGTTGGCGGGTTAGCGCACGTTAGGCCTGGCCGACGCATTTGCAACTTGGCATGCCGCCCTGGGAAGGACAACGTGAGGTCGGGCGCAAAAGAGACCGCACTTACGAGCTCGACAAAGGGCAGCGCGCGTAAAACGGTGTGGGTTCGCGCTCGGGGGGAACAGCCGCGACAACTATCCTGCATAAGCCTAACAAGCTTGGAAGTCCGCCATGCTGTCAAAGGCGAAAGCCCGCGTAACCGCCACAAAAGCCTTTACATTTGCGGAACACCGCCTTTCACTGATGGTGGAATTGAAGTCGTACGCGCGATATCTGCACTCTACGACGACGTAACTATTTTCTGGACAAAAAAAAAACAAAAAAAAAACGAAAAGCCGAACAGCGGTATACGGTGCACTTGACGCGGGCGTCGGTGCTGAGCGTCCGCCCGCAGCGCTTGCCCGGGACGCATTCTTTTTTTTCCCCTCCCGCTTCTCGTTAGTTCGCCAGGCGTCCCCTCCTCTTCCGTAACGCCTTCATTGCTCTCTCTTCGGCCGGCGTACCTCCGTTGAGAAACGTGGTCGTTACCTCGCTTATCTGAGCCCCATTTTAACCGCTCTTTCAAACTCGGGCGCTGCGCAACAAGGGGTATGCGAATACATGAAGTCCTATGGGAGAATAGATGGGAGTAAGAAAAGACCGCTTTATAACCGGTCCTGCACTGTAAGCGGTTACGCTGTAAGTAGTCCAAGCCGTACATGCATGAAAAGTTGTGGAATGCTGCTTAGTTCTGCTTTATTTAGCTGTTCTGTCACAAATTTAAATTTTCCACTCCGCAATGAGCCTGTTGTGGGTCCAAAGGCCTTTTTCCTAGCACTAAAATACTTGGTTGCTCCAAAGGCCCTTTTTTTCCTGCTCTGAATTGTACTTGTGGCTGCCTCAAAAGCCTTTTTTCCTGCTCTATAACTGTGCTTTTGGCTCCTCTGAAAACTTGCTCCATAATGGCTTCAGCCAATCGCGTCACTGTGTTTGTGCATAGGTATCAAAGCGACCTTTATTTGTAGTGCTAATATTGTTATTGTGCTAGTTCTCGTGTGCTCACCACACCATTCTGTAGCAATTATCTGCGGAGTGGTTTGTGTAATCTGTCTCCTCCCAGTGATAATGTGCGTAGTTGTTTTCGCTGTAGATGCCAATATGTCTGCAAATTAAGGACCTCCCAGTTAATGAAATAAACAATGGTCATCGCTTCATAGGGAACTAATGTCCCTTTATAATGCAGTGACACTGCCGCCGCTGGGTTTCTTCTCCCCTAGCTGTGACTTAGTCTTCTAGGCGAGTAGTTCGTAACCAAGAGAATTGTCGATGGAATGACTCACTTTCCTGAACACTTTGATATGGCACGGGCTGATTCATGATGGGTAGTGTTTCAAAATGTGTGGCGTCAGTTTTCTAAATACCCGCAAGGAATGACGATGAGAACTAACAGACAATCAAGCCAACGAAAGTATAGGGGATGTTATTTGTAGTAATTGCGATATAAATGTGAGGAAGTTAAAGTGGACAAGACAACTTGCTGCCGGCAGGGACTGAACTTTCAACCTTCGAATAACGCGTTCGATGCTCCTCCAATTGAGCTACGGCGGCAGTTGTTCTTCCACGCGCTTTATTGGAAATATCTGTACTTTAATTCAAAGGTTGTAGGTTCGGTCCCTGCTGGCGGCAAGTTGTCTTTTCGTCCACTTTAATTTATTCACATTTTAACATAATTACTACAAATAACATTCCGTATACTTTCCTTGGCTTGATTGTCTGTTAGTTCTCATTAACCTTGTGTCTAAAAATAAAAAATGTGCCCTTGTGTTCTCCTTCTTTCGTTCATGCTAGGAATATTGACACTGTATACGCTCAAATAGAACCGAAGGTGCAAGTTAGTGAGTTTCAATCAACTTAATTACTGTTTCGAATCAACATGCAATGAAAACATATAATGGAAAAATAAAAACAGCAGCTGTCAATGTAATCGAACACAAGTATGGCACATTTGTAGTCTGTTGATATGTAAAGACCTGTACTAGCGGACAGCTTTCCGTGGCAGTGAAGTGACATTTACAGGGGGGCAGAGCTAACTGCTCTATGTTACTGCACCCAAATAGTTTGTGATAAGCTGGTTTCGGTTTCAGTTTCAGCGTGAGAGATACGCATATGCTACAGTTCATTTTTCCACATATGCTCCGTGGTTGAGTGTGTTGAACCACGATCACTGAGCATGCAGGCATATTGTATTGGCAACTCTTTCCCGACGCTTCATTTGCTTCTAACTAGTGAGCAGCAGTGTGCTCACTTGCACTGGTAAGCTGGCAAACTGAACGAAATGTGGAAACGACGAAGTGTCCCGGTTGCGTCAGTCCCACTTGGGCGTACACGCTGTAGAACACTTGCTTCGTTTGTTTTGGCAGCTTTTGGTTCTATAACTTCTTGAAAATCCTGTGCGGGCGGTTGAATTGGCGAGCCACAGGAGGGAAAAGGCGTCGTTGACGAGGAGGCTATGTTTTCTTAAAATTGAATTTCTGAAGGAAACCTTTGCAACACAAGTGGAGAACGCCGCAACCAAGAAACCCGAAAATTAAAAAAAAAAATGCTGTTTCTCATAGTCTGGCTAATCTTGTGGCATTGTCAACTTGAGGCTAAAAAGTGAGAACTGTACATTTTTGAAATGCTTAGCTGCGCAGTGAGATTGTTGAAACGGTGTGGTTCGGCTATGTAGCCTTGACTGCATTGCCACAGAAAGTTGTCTCTGAGTGTAGAGATGAGTCCAAGGATATACAACTTTAGTCTATTTAATTGACTCATGTATGTGTTCATTATCATAATGCTTGGTAATCATTTTATTGTAGGAGCCATTCATTCCTCTTATTGGTCCTCGCATCCCAAATATATAGGCAAGCTTGTACAATTTTACTAATGTTCCATTTTAAGCATGCTCTTTTTTTTTAAAGGGACCGACAACTGCCCAGAATATGAAATGAGTTGACTCCACTGATGTAAAGATTGTCCGTCGCACTGACTCAAACCAACCCTGTTTTTTTCGTGAGAGATGGATTTATATTTTTATTTCTTAAATGAAAGTCGCGAAAAATGACCTGTGGCGCCTCTGGCGGCAAAAACATGAACGATCTGACGAAGACAGCCACGAGATCGTTGATTACTGTACGCGGTCGACGATTTTTTTGTTAGTACTGAAATATTGTTCGTTTCTTTATATTAAAAGGTACTACTCCATAAAAATGTACACATATGCCTGCGTTAGTAGTATGCATTAAAGTGGCGCTGCCTTCGCGTGACGTAATGATCCCATGCTCGTCAGCGCGTCTTGAGCAACTTTTCAGCGTGCTCATGCAACCGTGCACGCAGTTTCCAGGCCGCTAAGATTTTGGAGTGACATAGTTTTGCTACCTATACTTTCTCTCAGAAATGACGCGCGCTGCTATTCGGTGCGGCCGTCCATATGCACAGTTACGTTTTCGATTACTTGGCTTGGCTCGTGTATAGAGAGAGTAACGACGCCGGGACAAGCCATTCATGACACAGGCGCAGGCAACCTTGGGCGCAGGCGCACAGAACGCTGTACAAATACCGGGAAGGTGTATAAAGCCACACATCTCATTGTAACAGCTTGCTATTTTCAAAAATGGTTGGAAAGCTCAAAATAAAGGTGGTTAAGCATAGTTACAGTAACTCCTGCAAAAGCAGAACGACAGCTTTCACAAGGGCTAGCGGCATCGCTACCAATTATCAGCGTTGCTGGAGCAAGCCTCCATGCGTGCTTGGAGCCTTTCAGATCGAAAAATACTGGTTATAAAATAACTACGTGATTTTCGGATAAACCACTGCAGCTACAAACGCTACGAAGGGTGAGCTTCCTGTCGCGCCGTAAAAAACTGGGTCGAGAAAAATCGGTTGTCGGTCCCTTTAAGAAATCATTTCAAGTAAAGCATTGTGTGCTGGTAAGTTGCACTTTGCTCGAGGCACAAGCATTACATGGGGTGGGGTTTCGATTTGCCTGTGAACGAAGCACTCCATCCATGTGTGAGTTTAACTGCACGTAAAGGAATGGGTGTTGGCGTTTTCTGTGCTAGTGTATGAATATTACCACATTTTCACGCAAATTTACTCGGCCATGTTGAGAATTAAGGTAGGCTCATTTTAAAGCTGTTTGTTTGTACATCTACCCTATTTTTCTTTTACTGTAAAATCTTCGAAGACTGAATAGTCTTCGAAGCAAAATAAAAATGCCACCCTAGAAGGGTATAGTAACCAGGACTTTTGGGCTATTGGTTTTACTTATTTCATGCAAGCTCTCACTTTATCCCTCTCTTCATTTCAGAAGCTCCGGTGACACTCCGCCACCGAAGAAGCGAAGGAGTGAAGAAGCGAGTACGTATTGCTTTTCTTCACCAACATCTCGGTGATTACGAGACTATTTGCCAGTGGTGAACACATACTTCACCGCTTGTTTTTGCATTTCACCTAGTGTTGCTTTCTTTTCTTTACATTGTTATTCTGAAGTTGTTAAACACACTGAAAATGAATCAGGTTGAACCATATTAGTCAACAACCATTCTACGATATGGAAAAGCCATTTTTACTATGAGGCACGATGAAAAAGAGAAGAAAAAAAAAAAGAGAGAGAGAGATGAGTAGTGCGCAGCACCTTGACTGACGTTCACACATCAGCACATTGCAGCGTTGGTATCTTGCAATGTGGCAGCTTGTTCTTAGTTCTAGTTGTCTAATTTGCTGAGCAAAAATTGCCCAGAGACTGGGAAATAATCTGAAGTCTCCGATTTCACGCTGTTCAACTGGCACATGGGTCCTGACACGAAAACTTCAAAAAAAAAAAAAAAGCCTTAACCTTCATTTTCTCTTATAATTAATAAAGAGCTTTAAAAGAGACCATAATGGGCAACTTGGTGATCGTCTCATTCGGAGCTCAGAGATGTGGGCTCGGTTTTGATAAGGCTGAATTACAAGGGCTTTGATTTATGTGGAGCATTAAACAGTGATTCTGCCCTTGCGCCAAAGTCCACCAAATAGGATTTACTGCACCATCCTGATAATATCGATGGAAATTACGCTAGAGTCTATGGTTTGGGGGCACCCGTGACCGACAAATCGTACCACCGGCTCGTTCAGACATGTGCAGCTTGATCTTGGGGCCGCCAGAGTCACAACCATGAACCAAGAATTATTCTGGTGAATAAACAGTGCTCGCGTGCAGGGTCCCATGTACGGTGCAGACGCAGCTTCGGTTGTGCAAGTCTGCTCTGTGGCAAAGCGCTCTCTTCGCAGATGCTCGTGTCGTCTAGGCCAATCGGTAGCGAGAGATCACTTAATAAATAGGCCCCTGCGGCTGATTCGGGTTCACAGCACACCTGGCGGGTGTGGGGAATCTTGTAGCGGCTAGAAAAGTTACGGGACTTCCGAAATCACTTCTGTGCGAGTGCTCGTCCCGGAGGCTATATTTAATTTTTTTTAACCTGTTGCTTGCATAGAGTAGCTTCGTGCAAGCAGTACTGCCAGAGCGGCGTGCACACAATGCCAGTGTGTTTGTGCAGACATTTTAAATAAACAAGGCGCCTGTTGGAAGAGATGAGAACTTCCTTTTTAAACCATATATTCTGTAAGCACGTGCACATTTTTTTTTTCTCAACGTTTGATGAATGCACGCATGAAAAGATAGGCGCATTGCACAATGCGAGGCATGGCAATACAGCTGCCATATGTTGAAAATAAATTTTGCGCAAGGAATAGACAAATAGGCAACATGAAAAACCCCACAAAACGGTAAAACCACAGTAAAACGCACAGCTACAGGTACAGTGAAGACGCAGCGCAGCAGTGGTTGCTACAGTACTTGACTCTGGTTGGCATGACCAGAAAAAGAAAAATTGTTTCCCATGTCTTCTCTCCTGCCTTCGCACAAACCTCGCATCGCCCTTTCGTGAAAAGCAGTCACGTGCAGTTGCCGCAGCTTAAAAAAAAAAGTCTACCTAGACAGGATTGCTTTTTCAGAAAAATACGTCGCAGCCACAGCTAACAAAAATTCTTCGCAATTCACAAGTTCTCTCTAACTGCGCTCGTAACCAAGGCTTCAAGCAATCGGCTGACGTCACAAATAACGATCCTAAACATAACCGCACTTTTCCACACATTTGCACACACATGCATTGAATGCAAACTATGTGTACCAGCACTGTATGCACAAAGAAAACCTAACGACGCAAGCGCCGACTCACTTTCTCGTACCAAGAAACTATTTTTCTGCAAATGTACTGTGCAGCATTCCAAACAGCTGTTTCTTACTAATATGAAGGAATCCACGAACATCATGCACAAAGAACACAAAAAAGCTCTCGGTGCCAAATAGCACAACATGACTACACTTTGCAAAATAATGAAGACTCTCTTGCCAAGCAGCAGCCAAGCAGACGAATTCAGCAAAGACCACAAATTAGTCGAGAACGTTATCAGACGTCTTTGCTGCTGTCCTTACTTCATTGCCTTATATGTTCATGAATGCATAGCGTGGTAATGTTTACATTGCATCGATGCCAGGCTGCACTTTTTTGGGACCCGACCTGCTCGATGCATGCCTGATTCCCGATCTGGTCCGATCGATGATATCGAACCGTGCATTTGCTGGCGAGAAAGATGGATTTAGAGACGCACTGTGAGCCAGTGAAAGCCACGTCCACAGCCACTTAGACAACTAGATGTACAGTGCATTAGAAAAGGTACTACAGTAGATAACTAGTATATGTCTTTCCTTGGAGACTGCGAGTAGTGTATTGCCCTCTAGCGGGCCACATAAAGCTGCGTAGCTTAGGTGCTTTTGAGCCGGAGTGTCCACTCTTGTAATTCATACGTTACTCTATGGTGTGGCAGCGATTGATCAGTGGACGTCGTCTGTTCTAGAAACACTGCTGATAGCTCGTTTCAAGCATTGCACGGCACGTAATTAAAGCAATCTTCAGTAATAACTACACGCGTGCCGCTAAATGGTCTGTCACTTTTGTTTCTGGACATTGCAGAATGAAATCTGAACACGCTAGCCATAGATAAATAGAACGGTATCGAATTTTCTGTGCTTTGTGTCCTGGAAAAGCACATGAACGGTGGGAATGCGTTGCCACTTTTCCTCAAGTATAGAGCTTTTTGTAATTCCTTCCACCAGCGCATCAGGGTTTACAATCGCTCTTGCGGTAAATACCTCCCAAAAGCCCCTGCCCTTTCGAGCTTGTGAGTGCTAGGGTCTTAATTTGAATTTCTTGCTGGTTTTTTTTTAATGCCATCTCATTAATAAATGCATGCCTCCTGGTCGGAGCAGCAGCTATTCAGTTTTAGTATGCGCAGCTCTCAGTGGCGGGACCCGTCGCTAACCGTTCTGGCGTCTGAAGGCCCACTGTGAAGCGGCTACGCCATGTGACGTGTCTGTCCCTCACTTACCAGGGTCAATAGCTGACGGTTAAAAAAAAAAAATCTGTTTCGCTTAGGGGCGAAGCAGTGACTGCGATAACAAATTGTATTCTTGTATGAAGTACGTCTAGCAGTTAGCTCTCTTAGAGCTCTCAAATGACCCTAGAGTCATTTGAGTGTGGTTATTATGTCGTTTTCCTGCGAATGATTACCTCTATCAGAAGCAGATGGATGTTCACACCGTTACTGATTAACTTCAGTTTGAAAACTGCGAGGCGGACCGTGTCAACTTTCTATCTCCCGCAGAGTGGTGGCGGTGAGCCCTACCATGCGGTATTGATGTTGTGGTGCAGTGATGTTGCGAGTTTCACGTGACGTTTCAGGTGGGGTGTTCTGTTGTGACCAGCACACATGCCGCGTTGCTTCGTGACCAGCTGCAACACGGTTATGATTCTAAAAGGTTGTGCTGACAAGGGGCATTTTTTTCTGGGTGCCTGGCGATGGTACATGTCTTTAAGTGTGGCGACGTGCTATTCCACGACTTGACAGGCACCTCACAAGCTTGTTCTGGTGTTGTGTGGGACCTCAGTTTTCCATACAGTGTCATGGTGGCAGAGTTTGTGAAAACATCTTGATGCGAACTGATGTGCACAAAAGGCAGGGACACAAGAAGGAACATTAGATGGACAGACGACGCGCAAACTACAACAGTTTATTGGCGGGAAATAGGACCTTATGTATGCCAAAAAACTCATTTCGTAATACGAAGGAAGCAAAGACAATCTAACAAACACATGAAGTACCGGTAAGATACGCTATTTCTTTGGCTGATTAAGAGATAGATGGCGTGCTGATGTATTTGTCTTTGAGACATGAGATATTGTGAGCTTCCATGATTAGACGTACGGTTTCCCTTTTGCTCTTTGAAATTGCAGTGCAATTTTGATAATCAGGTTTGCAACCACATTTGTCGCAATGAATGGCCAGCCACCCCCCTCTTTTGTTTTTCAAGTTGTACGCATGCTCGCGGAAGCGGTCGTTTATGCAGCGACCTCTTTGACCGATATACACGCGGTTACATGTCAGCGGAATGCGATACACAACCCCTTCAATGCAGTTTACATATCTGGCTTGATGTTTCTTTTTACAAGATTTCTTTTCTTTGCAGTTAGGGTCCGTCATTTTGCACACTGAAACTCGCGAAATGCGCCGCAAAAATTCTGGATCTTTTTTTTTTATGTATTGCTAAATTTCATAGGTCGGCAAGACTATAAATTTTAAGGGCTCGTTTCTAAGTTAGACACAATATTAATGAGAACTAACATTAATAGGTCGGCAAACTCGCTCATGAGTCGACTCACTCACTCAGACTCGGATCGAGCTGCGAGTCTAAGTCTAAGTGAGTCTGGTTGAGGAAAATATTGGTGAGTGTGAGTTCGAGTGAGCCCTAAACACAAATATATTTCATGAATGAGTCGAGTGAGGTCCACCTTTAATCGCCGACCTATGATCCTATCCACTCGGCTATCTGCATTACTATCAGCCTTATATCGGCTTAAGTTTATACTCAGATCTGTTCCCACACACGTCAATGCACTAGCGTTCATGCACCACCTCAATGTTTATTGATCTGAGGTGTAAGTGAGGGGAGGGGGGGGGAGGTAAGGTGCTATGACCTGCCAACTCTTTCACGGGACTTTCTTAATTGAAATATGTTGTGAGTCGCACATTTCATAACAACGTCCTTACTAGATTGAAACCCCTGAAATCTAATATTTGAAGGTACAAGACCCAAAGGCATATTGTAGAGCTCCCATTATATTAGATATTGGCATTCAAGAGCATTTACACCATGATCGGAATACTAGCTCACTTAATGCCAGCAGACTTATGAGTCGACTCACTCAGGCTCAGGTCAAGCCGTGAGTCTGAGTCTGAGTGAGTCCGGCTGAGCAGAATGTTGGTGAGTTTGAGTCCGAGTGAGTTTGGTTGAGAAAATATTTAGTCAGTGTGAGTCCGAAGCCTTCGTAGCAAAATATATTTCTTGAGTGAGTCTGAGTGAGTTGCGAAATTTTTGCCGACCTATGCTGAATTCAATTCCTAGACGAATCTATTTCGGAAAGGAATTGCCTAAAGTTGTTTTGGGTGACCGTAAGGTGTGACCGTAAGGTAACTAACAAAATCATTTGGGTTGTTACATACACATGGTTTATCCGTGAGTAACAGCAAGATAAATTCTAAAAAAAAAAGCCTGTACGACTGTTGAAAAATTATGGATTGAAATAAGTCTGTGTAGTTCAGACATACAAAAATAAGTGCACTAAGTGGCATTAAGTGGAAACAAGATGGGGGGGGAGGGCAAAAAGCCACTTTTGATTCAGTCAGCATAGTCTCGCCGAGCACGCTTTTGACATGTCACTCACTCATCAACATCAGAGTCTTAACTCACAAGTAACTCCTCGTATGACGGGCTGACATTTATTAAATCAGATTTTGATTCGGCAGTCGAGCGGCGATTCTCTGCCGCTGGACTCAATTGCGGCAGAAAACCGGCGCGCATTTTTATAGTGAAAGCAAGCTGCGCGGGTGAGCGCACTGAAGATAACTGTAGTTGTGAGTGTGTCCGGAAAGTGAAAACAAGTCCTAAACCTATAATAATCCTTCATATTATCGGCAGGAAGACTGAAGCTGTTTTTGTAAGTCCCTGAAACAGGAAACTCAACCACAGTGGCATCGTTTCTGTCACTCGGTGCCTGCACGGAAGTGGGCGTAATCGTGCCCTGGGGTCCAGTATATGAGAGAGTAACAAAAGGGTCACCCTTTGAGAGATAATAAACCGGAGAGCCATGAGTTTTGTGGGCGCAACTGGTGGGAACCAGCCGAAGAACGAAACTGAAACTAGCCGGCGCACCGCTGTAGTAAAGCATAAAAAAAGAAAGAACGGAATCGGTGCAAAGAAAATATTCCACGTATTCCCAATGTGGCAGCACATGCCAAACAAGAGAAATGATCGAAAAAGGCACGTGTTTTAAACCTACAGGAATGACGTATATGTATGTCTTTGACCATTTTGTGGCTGTTGTGGATTATGTACAAATAAACTTGTACAAGTGTACAATATTATGTACACTTTAGCCTCAAAGTGTTAAAAAGTTGGGAAGCGAGTGCGAAGTGTGTTTTTGAATTTAGAAGCGAGTGTCGGAAGTTCGTTGTGAACATGATTGTGAAAATCACGGAGAGAAGTCCTCTTTGGTACCCTCTTGTTTGAGGGTTATCGTGTTTCGACCCCAGAGAGATGTCGAGGACGGAAATGTGCCTTGGGAAGCTGAAGGTTGTTCTTAGCAGTTCAATGGACAACAAGCTTCTTTCTGAACACAAGAGAGATATTCTGTGTTCACATTACATTCAGTTCTGCCAAGAAAAACGGCATGAATTACAAAACTATAAGAGAGACCAGGAATGCCTTGACGTGATCTTTGGAATGCCTTGACGGTGCCTTATGAAGCATGACTCATCGTTCTCGATCACATGGGAAGTGCTGAAGTTTATTCTATTGCTTAGCCATGGACAGGCTTCAGTAGAAAGAGGTTTCAGTGTAAACAAGCAGACCGCGATCGGAAATACGGCAGAGCTCTCATATATCTCTCAACGAGTCATCTGTGAGGCTGTGAAAAACCAGGGCTCCTGCTGCACAGCCCGTGCTGACGCCTCTGAGCTCCCAGGATTCCGAAATTGACACGGACACTGAGTCAAGAGGTTCGAGTGAGTGTTTGGCAGTGAGGGGTTTATTAAAGCACAGAATTAGTTTGCGGCAGAAGAGCGCAGAAGTTCTTGAACGTCCCAAGAAGTCGCAGCACGGTGCATTTTTGCCAGAGATGGAATCGAGACCTGTGCACTGCAGAACAATGAAAAACCTTGGAGCTGCAGAGAAGCTGTGCGAAATGCAAAGGAACGAGTCTCGTACATCAAAGGCCTCATCAGTGTGGGCCTCTAGGGTTAGCACAAGATCACTTTCTGGCAGAATTTGGGAAGATCTTCGAACTGAACCGCTTGGCGGGACAGGAGTCCAGTTTGCTAAAGAGAAAACTCCTCCTAAAGTGCCTGCAACTAGGCCAGAGCTTTTGAACAGGACGGGTGCAGAGGAGGAGAATTTTGAAAAGTGACACGAAATGTTTTGTTGCAAAAGAGCCATTGTACGGAATATATTGTACCACATCTGGATTTATAGCCGGGTAGGCTAGTAGTGGATCCATTGCATGAAACGGTATGTAATGACGTGAAAGCAAAGGACGAATTAAAAAGTATCCACATCATAAAGGTCTAAAACGAGCAAATAAGTATAAAGCGAGATTTGTCTAATACAATGAAGGTAAATAACTGCATGCGGTGCATACTGAAAAATCAAAAGCGCGAAGACAATTGTTCTTAAAGGGTTACTGACACCTTTTTTCGAAGGCGAACTTACTCTGCCATACAGATCTCCTGTGTGTAGAGACAGCTCTGAGCAAGTGTGAAGCTCAGCAAATGCTGCTAACAAATTTTATTTTGATATTAAAGTCAACTTTTCCATGGCGCACCTACCAGCATCGACTCTAGCTTGATGTCTGGCTACAGTACTAATTCTGGTGACTTCACGCAGCAGTCTGGCTAGTTGTGATGTCAGGTACCAAAACTTCCAAGATGGCCCCTTGTGCATCACCAAAACATTCAAAATGTCTGCTTGTGCGTCACCAGTGGAGTCGGTGCGAAGCGGCCATGGAACCGTCATTATACAGTAGTAATACACTCGAGTCCCGCTACAACGATATTGACGGGACATGCGACAAATTTGGTTGTGGTGGAACTTCGTTGACGCGAAATTACCATGTATATGCATGGGCCAAACGACAAAGCCGCGAACGAAAGCAGTATTATTGTCCGACAAATCTCCGCGATGGCGTGGGGGCAAAGGTTGAGACGCGCCGAGGGTGGTCAACAAAGTGTCAACTTCACCGGAGAATGCATTTCGCACCGCTGTTGCACACTTTTCATACATTGCGACTGACGCCTAACCCAACGTGCGTGCCCGGCCGATCGCGAAACTCATTTTACGGCACATGCGCCGCCGCAATGAAGTGGTTTGAATGATCACAATTTCGGTGCATATTTATGACAGTCGGCAGGCATGGCAAGCTTACGCTTACCGGAAGTTTTATTTCCAGAAGTCGGTCAGCTTGGATTGCTTACACCTCGCGGCAAGCAAAGGCATTATGCGAGTTTTGCAGTCCGTCAAAAGGGCCATTGCAGGGTCATCGTCAAGTGTTCCGATGACTTTTCTGATGAAATCAAAAGAATCCATTACTTTCAAAGCAGTCGAAGGAGTCATTTTGTCTTGTGGATCGTCATCTTCATCAGACGACGAGACGTTGTTGTCCTGTTTCTGCGTGCTCCCGATCTGTGAATCAATCAGCTCCTCGTAGACTTCCACGTTGGCGTCGATGTTTATGAAGTCGTCGAGCTGGACATCGGCAGGAACAAAACCCTTTTCTTTGAGGCTCATCCACTGTGACTCAATTAAAAGTTAATCTTCGGCTTCGATTGAACCGGTCGCCGCTTCGGTGTTCCCAAACCCCAAGTGCCTGAAGCAGTTTGAAATGATGTCTCGCTTCAATGTGCTCCACGCACAGGCCATCATTTGAAGCGCCATATATAGGTCGACCCTCGTCTCCCGGCCAGTTTCGATGTTGAGCAGAATGTGCTGCATTGATCTGCTTCGGTATGCACGCTTAAGGCTTACAATCACACCTTGGTCTAACGGCTGGATTAGCGATCTGCAATTTGGAGGGAAGTAGTTCACCTCTGTGTTGGTTAGGACAACGTCGTCGATGCGATGGGCCGAGCAGTTGTCTAACAGCAAACACACCTTGCGGCGTTGCCTCTTCATGTCACGGTCAAAGGTGACAACCCAGTCGGTGAAAATTGCGCGTTATCCATGCGTTTTTTTTTTTGGCGACATACTTAACTGGAAGACCTCGGTTTCCTTTAAAACATCGCGGCTTGGCACTTTAGCCAATTACAAGGGGCGGGCGCTTATCGGAGCCTTCCATGTTGGCGCACGGCAGCACAGTAACCCTCATTTTGCTGTGTTTGCCTCCGTGGCTACGTTGTCTTTTTAAATCAAGTGTCTTTGAAGGCAGCATCTCATAAAATAAACCAGTCTCGTCAGCGTTATAAATGTCCGATGGACCGTACTGGTCAAGGATGCTCGCGGCATTATCGGACATCCAGGCCGATGCAGCTTTGCAATCTGCGTCCGCCGACTCGCCAGACAGCACCTTGCCAACAATGCCTAGTTGGGCTTTAAAGCGGCTAAGCCACCCTGTGCTGGCTTTAAAATCGTCGACGCCAAGCAAGCACGCGTAATTCAGGGCCTTCTGCTGCACAATCGCTACGCTCAGGGGGACACTCTTCGCCCGCACGCCCGCAAACCAAGTGTAGACGGCCTTGTCAAGGTCCTCATGTTTGAGCAGCGTCACTTTGTTGTGTTGTGCAGACGTACCCGAAGCGAGTGCCTTCTGGATGGAGGTTTTGTTCTTCAGCACCGTGGACAGTGAGCTTGGTGAAATGCCGAAATCATGGGCGATGTTCGATTTTTTTTCTTTCCGCTTTCTGCCTTGGCGATCACCCGTGCCTTCTCCTTGAGAGAGCGAAATCAATGGCATAGCCATTTCCACCGAACACACACCACAGAGAAAACCAGAGTAGAGCGCGCTGAACTTGGTCACTCAAACCAGAGAAAACTGCAGCGATTGAGGGGATCCCGTGCGATCTCGTGTCGTCTCGCGTGGCCGCGTGATGACCACGTGTGGCTATGGATCGCAGTGGCTCAAATCTGTGCTTTGGATTTGTCTTCTAATATGGCGACCAGGCAGCTTTAGTGCGGTTCCAGTTTCGTTCGCTGAGACTTCGTTGAACCTCAAAAAATGACTGTCACAGCTTTGGAAGGGCCTTTTGATTCGAGTACTCGGTTGTTCACTTTCAGTTCAGTCTGTCTCGTTCGCCAAAAGTTCGTTGAAGCGGAAATAGCGAATCAAACGCGTTCGTTATGAAGAGAATTTTTTTGCATTACTTTCTATGGGCAGCTGACGGGGAATCAGAAAATGTTCGTTGTGGCGGAAATTCCGTTGTAGTGGCGTTCGTTCTAGTGGGGTTCGACTGTACCTCGTTAACTCTGAAGTCGTGAAAACCGGAAAAAATTGAGAAATAAGCGGATTTTCGAGATAAGCAATGTTTTGGAAATCGCTGGGAAAAATCGAGCTCTTTCCAGAAAAAGAACTACTACATACCGGCTATTCAGCAGCAGATTCTAATCTTTCTTCTCGTAAAGGTTTGTGTAATAACCGACGTGGACGCCGCAGCAGCTTTTGCAAGAATGCTTTATTGCACAACGATACGAGTATATGTAGGTACGGTAGGTTGCTTTATCGATTCACTTGGTGGTGCTGGTTCTAACACAAGACATGCGCAGTACACACTGGTTCACTCAGTTCGTGCTGTTATCACGTCCTTTCCCCCCCAGCAGTCAATGCCATAGCGGAGCACAGGTCGTCGTGCACGAGTAGAGCGGCGGCATGCTTGCGCTGTATCGGGTGCAGTCGATGTCGGCCCATTATCTGCTGGCACAGTAGCTTCTCGCACAGGCGATCTGGTCACCGTAGCTGGCGTCGCCGGAAACTGGAAGTGAGGGTCAGCGGTGTCTGGTGGAGCAGATCCATGCTCTGCGGCCATGGTCACGATGACGTCTGTGTATCGCACTGCTCGTAGTTTGCACTTCGTACATGACGTGGCCTAAGGACCTCAGTACGTACGCGGCTAGCCACTTCGGCCCACGAGAGAAGTTCCGCACGTACACAGGATCACCACGCTGGAACGTCGAATTTGGCTGTCTCGTACACATCACGTCTTCGACGTCGGGCTGCATGCTTGACAAGGCAGAACGTCAGCTCCTTCCCAGCATGAGTTCTGCTGGCGTTCTCCCGGTTTCCGTGTGTGGCGTGGAGTGCTGCTTGAATAAAAAACGAGAGACTTCACACGCCACTGTGCCCTGGCTTTGCTTTCGAAGCGCACATTTTAGCTTGCGAACCATGCGCTCGGCCCTTCCGTTGCTTGCGGGATGGTATGGCGCTGTATACACGAAGCGGACACCGTTCCGCCTCAAGAAAGATTGTATTTCTTGGCTTGAAAACGCCATCCCATTATCCGAAACCACCAACTCCGGTAATCCGTACGAAGCAAGCATCCTGTGTAGTTCATTGATCACCACTGACGAGTGAAGCGATGGCACGATTTCGATCTCAGCCCAGTTTGATAGTGCGCCCACGACAACAAGAAAGAAAACACCTTGTACTGGCTCAGCAAAATCTTAATGGATTCTACTCCATGGACGTTCGGGCTTCGTCCAGAAGTGGACAGGCGTCTTGGGTTCGCTTTGCCTGTTTGTTTGGCGTGGTTGGCAATGACGAACAAAATCTTCGATCAGAGCATCGATCTTCGGCCACCACACAAATGATCTTGCTTTGAGAGCTTTCATGGCCGTGATAGTAAAATGCAGAGAACATTTTTTCTGAGTTTGTCTGGCAGTATCACCCTGTTGCCCCACAAGAGGCAGTCGCGGTGCAGTGACAACTCTTTGCGCCTCACCTGATAGGCGGCATACTCTGGGGGCACACCTTGTTCTGGCCAGCCGGCCCTGACCCATTTCTTCACTCTGGACAGACAAGGATCGTGCAGAGTGGCTGGTGTGACGTCTTCTGCACTCACAGGCAGGTACTCGACTGCTTCCAGTATGAGGACGTCGCCTGGCAGCTCGATGTCTGGCCGGTCTCCGGGTATTGGCAGCCTGCCAAGACAGTCAGCATATCCGTGATCTTGCGTCTTTCTATACTCCAATTTGTATTCATAAGCAGATAACATCAAAGACCAGCGCAACATACGCGGTGACAGAACTACCGGGATCTGCTTATCTCGTTGAAAGATGCCTAGAAGTGGCTTGTGATCGGTAAAGATGCTGAATGGTTGACCGCAGAGGTACTGGTGAAAATGACGCACGCCATACACAATGGCGAGCGCTTCGCGGTCAATCTGGGCGTAGTTACGCTCAGTCTTAGTGAGTGTCCTTGACGCGTAAGCAACAGGTTGCTCTAGCGCTTCAGCACCTCTGTGAGCCAACACAGATCCTACGCCCACCGGGGATGCATCGCAAGACAGAATTAACGGTGCATCAGGATTGTAGTGCACTAGAAGTGACTCTGACGTCAGCAGCTTTTTTAGTCCTTCGAAAGCTCGCTGTTGCTCTTCACCCCACTTCCACGTACTGTCACTGTCTAGTAGGCGGTATAACACTTCAGCAACTTCATGTCACGTGTTATCTCGGGGGTGCTGGCAATAATGGATCGGGAGAGAGTGAGACGGGCACGGGATACCGTGGTAGGACGGCAAAAAACAACAAAGTTTATCATGAGCAAAAAGGTAACAGAAAAAAGCGTTAAGGACACTGAATAATCCAAACAAAAGCCTATTTACATTTTCCAAAAATCTCAGTTCATATCTAGAACTGCAACTAGCTAACCAACGCGTTCTAGCTAGGCTTAGACCAGTCGCATCAACTCAGTCTGGCCACTATGGGCCTTGCGATAACAATGTTCTTACAGCTCGTCGCGACGACTCGATGTTCCCGTTGCGTCCATCTCTCGTCGAGACCGTCGTCGACGTCCTCAGTAGGCCTCAGAGTTCATCGTCGGTTGCCTTCGTCCAGCCTGCTGCTTGCTCTCGTCGCGTGCGTCCCCAGTAGTCTTCTCCGTCCTCGGTCCGTCGAGGTTAGGCCTAACTGGGCCTTGGTCCCTTGCTTCAGGACTCCACTGGTGACGGGCACCTCCTTGACTGCACTGTGGTCTGCAGCCGTCCTGCCGAGAAGAGAAGGGCTGCTGGCGATCCCGGAACTGCTGTGTTGAAGGGCGACGTGTCTAGGCAGCCTCGCTTGGATCCTTCCAAGGTCGACGGCCACTCGCCGGGCCTTGCATGCCGCCACCTCCAGAACAGAGTACCAGCCGCCTTCGCCGCGGATGCGACGCTTGCTCCTTCCTCGATCTTCTCCGTCCGGTGCCCCACGGCACAGTCCCACGATCATCCTTCGTCGTTCACCATCACGGCTCGGGTCGCATGCCACGAGCCCCTATCTGGCCAATCCTCTGCGTCGACGTGGCTGGTGCGCGTGCCATCGGGTGACTTTGCTTCTCGCGCACCGTTGCCGCGCTTCCACGTTCGGCACGCGCCTCGTGCCCCTCCTTTACTCATCACACTTCAGAACGGCCTTTTAGGAAACGATTGTAAAATTCACCATATCTAGAAAGGCTTGAAGCTCCTTTTTGTTCTGTGGTGTAGGTGCTTGGTGAATGGCCTCAACCTTGCTTTTCGACGGGTAGGTGCCCCGCCCCTTCCATCTATCCGGTGTCCCAAATACTGCAGGCTCTCTGAAAAACTGGCACTTGGCACCTTGAACACGCAGTTGGGTCTTCGAGAGTCGCTTGAAAACCTCATTCAGGACCTTGTGATGTTCCTCAGCAGTTTCGCTTGCCCCCAGAATGTCGTCGAGGTAGGCCGCCACCTGTGGTAAACCTGCAAGCAATGTATCCATTGTTCTTTGAAATAATCCGGGTGCCACGGACACACCGAACGGCAAACGTCGCACTTTGTACAGGCCCTTTACTGTGTTGATAGTGAGCACATCTGCTGAAGAATCATCCACCGTCAGTTGCTGGTACGCCTGTGTCAAGTCAATTTTTGAAAAAATACGGCCTTTCCCTAGCCTTGCGAAAAGTTCTTTGCCCGTAGGTAAAGGGTAAACGTTGTTTCTTACCGCTTGGTTGACTGTGCTTCGGTAGTCACCGCATATTCTCAGCGAACCGTCCTTTATTGCACAATCATCACAGGAGTGGCCCATTCCGCATACTGGGTTGGCTCTAGAATACCCTGACGTTCTAGTTTATCCAGCTCGGCGATGACAGCGAAAGGAATGCTGCGGCATTTAAGAAACTTTGGCTGAGCTTCATGGCGGTAAAGCTGCGCCGGGAAAGGTTTCGCCGAAAACTTCCAGAAATTTTTCGATAACCGCTTCTGCACTGTGGCGGATGCTGTGAATTCCAGTAACGCTGATGTTCAAAGCCTTGAACCAGTCACACCCCAGTAGTGTGCTACCTTCGTTCCTTACCACCAGAAGTGGCAACTTGCAATCCTGCTCTTTAAACTTCACTGGCAGTGTAGCTTTTCCGATGACGTCTAGTCCTTCCTTGGTCCACGTTACGAGCTGTGCGTCTGCTTCCTCAAGCTTAATGCTTGTTGCCACCTTCAGTTTTCTGAACGACTTTTCGCTCATAATTGATCTAGCTGCTCTGGAATCCACTTCCATCGGTACCGTTTCTCCGCCAATGCTTACGGTAACCATAAACTTGGGACAACTGCTGGTTACTTGGCTAATACTTCGCAAGTCATCATACTCAGTTTGCGCTGAACTTGCGGTACTTTCCAGTTGATGGTTCACCTGCCCACTTTTGTTATTACGACACACCTTGGCTATGTGACCTTTGCTGGAACAGTTAAAGCATACTGCGCTTTTAAACTTGCATCGATAAGCAGCGTGTTTGCCCGAGCACCGGAAACACCGTTGTTCTGACTGCGTGCCTGACGCCTTTTCCTCTTGCCCCTTCTTTAGACGTTGCGTGCCTATCTTGGCCGTGACATCTGGGCTTTCCTGACGCTGACTTCCGATAGCTCTTTAATGTTTTGCAGCAGATTCGGCTGTGACTGCCAGGTCATAGGCTGTCGCAAAGGTCAGGTGCTTCTCGGCCAACAGGCGCTGCTGCACTATGCTGTCGGAAATCCCAAAAACTAACCGGTCCCTGAGCATAATGTCAAGCGGAAGTTGCTTGTCGTTGAATCCACAGTTCTCCGCCAGCTTGCGTAAAGCAGTAACATAGTCAGCGACTGTCTTGCTGTCATGCTGATCTCGTTTGGAGAACACATACCTGGCATACAGCTCGGAGGGCTTCGGATTGATGTGATTCTTCACTGCCTCTACGATGGACTGATAGTCGGCGTTCGGCGGTCTGCTTTACGAGGGTGGCTATCAGAGAGTAGGTCTCTTCCCCACAGGAACTCAGTAACGCTGCCCTCTTGTCGGCGTCTTCTGTGAGCTTGTTAGCTGTGCAGCATAACTTGATACGCTCAACGTAGTCTTCCAATGAAGAATTGCTCTTCAGGTGAAACTCACCGATGCGAACGCCGATGGCCATCCTGCCGAAGCCGCCCCTCCCGCATGGGCACAACCGTTCTTCGTCGCCAGTGTAATAACAGACGTGGACGCCGCAGCAGCTTTTGCAAGAATGCTTTATTGCACAACGATACGAGTATATGTAGGTACGGTAGGTTGCTTTATCGATTCACTTTGTGGTGCTGGTTCTAACACAAGACATGCGCAGTACACACTGGTTCACTCAGTTCATGCTGTTATCACAGTTTGAAAGAAAAAAAAAGTAGCATACAAGAGACGGTAACCGGCTGGGTTTCGCAGCACTGCCATTTTATTGAGCAAAGAACTGCCGAATGCTGGTCTGCTTTGCGGTCGCACTCGGGCCAAGGAAGGCGTCCTCTAGATGCTTGACTCATCGCATGAGTCGATCTTCCCCACCACTGCACTCAACCTTATTTCGCAGCAAGCGCAACAAATTCCTTGTTTCGGCAGATGCAGCACCCCTCGGGGTGGTTCATCGTCGTCGCCATAGTCTCCGCCGTCCCCTCTGTTCGTGGAAATTTCAATAATTTCGGCGTCCGTCATTTCTCCTGTCCCTGGCACATCCTGCTCGCACAGCGCACACTCGTGAAAGGTCACGTCACCGTCGGTGGCACCATTGCCGGTGAGCTTCATCACATCTTGAGAGATTTCTTCAGTCTGTGAAGTCACCTGTCTCCACCTCTGGCAAACTGGCGGCACGTGTATCGCCCCATGATTGTATACCATAGCTCATATGGCAACTAGATATGCTGAAATATATTAAACGCAGTATTCCTTCGCTAAAATGAAATCGTGCCTGAAGCAATTTTAGACAACCATTCGACAACATTTTGCATTGGTGTTCAGTTTGGAATACCCAATGAAAGTCCCAGTCGATTATAGCTCCCATATATTTATAAGCGTTGATGTGTTCGATGGTGACTCCATTAAGGCGGAGATTGCAGTTATCCGGGGTGGGTCTGCAGTTTGAGACGAAAATGATATGCTTTGTTTTATTTGTATTTATGGTGAGTGTATTGCTTCATTTGCAAGGAGTTCTCCTGTTTCAATGGAATGGTGCGTTATCAAAAGGGCAGTGTCATTCGCATAGAGTACAGCCTTTGAGTGCATAACATGTGAAGGATAACACTGATAAACAAGGAAAAAAAATGAGGTCCAAGTACGGAGCCCTGCACTACTCCAGCTGTTATGCATTTAACGTTTTATTTCGTTTGAGCTGTTCGTGTGTACTGTGTACGATTGCTGGGGTAGCTGCTTAAGAACTTAATTGTTATGCCATGAAATCCATACCGCTGAAGCTTGCAGATGAGAATGTCTTGGTCAACAGAATCAATTGCTTTTTTTATGTCAATAAATATACCCAAGTAGATTTCGCCATTATTCAATGCATGGTTAATGACCTTTGGACACTAAGATGACAGCTGTACATGTCAAAATTAGCTGCGGAAACCATGTTGGTGTCTTCATAAAGTGTTTCATTCAGTCATTCTTTTCGCTGTGTGTTCTTCAAAAAGTGTGTTTATGCAAGAGAGTACTGTAATCGGATGATAATTTGATAGGTGATTATGGTCACCATTCTTATATATTGGCACTACCTTACCAAGCTTTAACTGGTCAGTATAAATCCCTCTCCAGCAGGATGGATTAAAAATGCTTGTCAGTAGGTGTCACAGTAATTCGATATTGTGTTTTATTAGGGTAGCTGTTGTTTCATAGTGCCCAACAGCCTTGTTCACAGCCATCTCTTTGACGGTCATTAGTACTTCAGATGAAGTAATTTCTGCGAACGCGAAGGTGTCGTCTTGTATTGGGTGCAGGATAGATCGGTATTATCAGCATACGTGCCAACTCTTCCGAATTTTCCGTAAAATGTACAAATTTCGGACTCGCTTACGATTTTACGAATGTTACCTGAAATTTTACGGAAAATATATCATTTCTGATAAAAAAAATCAAAACGTCTATTAAAACAGCGTGGCCTTCGCGATTAGCTACTACGCATTGCCGTAGCTAGTCGCGGAGGCTGCGGAAACGGCGTTGTGGTACTTTCCGCTGCTAGGGGAGGACAATACGTACTCGTGTTATCATCATCAGGAGCAGCTTCAACATTTAGCAGCTTCTGTCGTCTTCTCGGGGGGCTACGAATCCATACCTCCTTGGCGCATACGGAAAGTGCAAGGCGCAAGCATGTGGCAGTTAGCTTTGTTCGCGGGTTGGCGGTGAGGACTACAGTGTTTGTGTCGCTTTTCGTATGACCGGCTGCCGCGTCCGACGCAGTAAGACTGCGGTGTTTAAGCCGTCGCAGCTTCGCAGTGCAATGTCAGGTTCTAAGCCGCGACAGTACTTCCAAGTGTTCTTGAAATCGTACACGACAGAATTCCCATGCTTCGTGCCGTCGAAGAAAGGGGAGAAGTTTGGTTTTTGCACCACGTGTGCCTGTGACGTGAACATTTCCCATGGTGGAAAGTTCGACATCAAGGTGCACATCGCATCGAAAAAGCACCAGGGGTAGGTGCAAGATGCCGACAATCAGCCAAGCCTGGCAAGTTTTGTGCGTCCTGACAGTGACTTCAGTGTTATTCGGGCAGAGTGTCTGTTCACGGTGTTCTTAGTGGAACATAACATTCCGCTGAGTCTCAGCGATCACGCTGGGCCACTTTTCAGAAAAATGTTTCCCAAGTGTGAAGAAGCGAAACGCTACGCCTGTGGCCGAACAAAGACAACTGCAATTGTTGGAGAAATGGCTGCCAACGCCGAGACGCCTTTGATGGATGCCCTCAAACAGCAGGTATTTTCAATCGCTGCGGATGGTAGCAACAACAAGGACACGCAGCTTTACCCGATTGTGGCGACGTATTTTGTGAAAGAGACTAGTCGAGTGGAAAGCCGCCTTCTTTGCCTCGGGACAATTAAAGGCGAAGTGACTGGGCAGATCTGGCACCTAATTTTGGACGCGTTGAGGTCCCGGAATTTACCTGCTCAGAACTTGTTGGCCATGTCCTCGGACAACGGCATTGTCATGGTCGGGAAGAAAAACAGCGTGTCAACGGTGTTGAAAGAGGCTCAACCAGCTTTGATTGGGGTCGGTTGCCCGTGCCATCTGATAAACGTGGCCGCGCAAAAAGGAGCGTGCATGTCTTCCCGTAAAGGTTGATGAAGCTTTGATTGACATTTTTTTTTTTACCTTGAAAAAAGTTCGAAGCGGAAAGACCGATTCAAAGAGTTTCAGGAAATGCATGACGTCGAGGTGAGGAAGATGTTGAAGCATTCGCCAACACGTTGGCTTTCGTTGGGAAAGTGTTTAAAGAGACTTCTAGATCAGTGGAAGCCACTTCTAAGTTTTTTTTTTGTGTGAAGCGAAGAAGTGTAATAAGCAGAACTTGTTTTTGGACTCCTACCAAATTTCAAAGACTTCTCAGCAAACCTCCAAGAACTCTGCACCTACCCAAAAGTCTTCTGTAGGCCTTGGAAAAAGCACCGACGCCGACGAAGTCCCTCTTAAGAGAAAAAGTGTTCATCTTGCACCTCAAGCCAAAAAGATGAAGCTTCAGACCACAGAATCCGATCAAACCAGCCTCGTCACTCGTGAAGAGCGCCCGTTTTTTTTTTCTTGTCATTGGAGCCAAGTAGGGCGTGCTGCCTCTTCTTGCAAAATGTAGTGCCGGTTTTTGAGAGGACAAACTGCCTTCTTCAAGAACAGGCTCCTCGTATTCATATACTAAGGGGCCTCTTGAACAGCCTTCTTGAGGATCTCCTCATTAGATTTGTGCAGCCTTCTGTTTTCAAAGAATGCAATTCATTGCTGGAAGTTTCCTATGGAGCTGCGGAGAACCAGAAAAGTGATGAAGACCTTGTCATTGGCAGCATAACCCGCTCTGCTGTTGAAACACTGAGCATACCTGCCAAGTCTCCCGGATTACCCGGGAGACTCCCGGATTTTGAACGTTTCTCCCGGTTGTACGGGTCATAGGAAAATCTCCCGGAAATCCAGTTTTGCCCCGCGCGTCCAGTGCTTTGCGCGCCCCGTGCGTCAAGGTGACGCGAGGTGGGACGTTTCGCGTACAGATGCGCTACACGCAATTTAAAAATTGATCCTAAATGTGTTATAGGTTATATCAGCCCTTAATATTTCGTAGATGATGCCTTTGTGTGCACAAAAATCTATCCCACAAGTTATCTCGCCTTCAAAATTTTGTGTCACTACTGCTTTAAGTGGAAAGCCCAGCACTTAAAAGGGTAGCCGTTACCGATGTCTGTCGAGATAGCGTGTTCGCCAGCGCTCGCGACCGTCCCCAGTCTCAACGGCACCCCTTATGGTCCCTTGCCCGACGAAATAACTGGTAAGCAAGCGACGACAGGCCTCGAACGCGAAGCGATGTTATCGCATGTGCCCTTCGCGCGACGGGGACGGCCGGGTCGTTTCATCTCTGCTTCAACTGCGTTCGTCCCTAGCGCTAGCGCGCATTTACTCGCTCGTGAAACAGACGATGCGTAAGCGATGTTATCGGTTTGGACTCTGTACAGATCAGCGGCGACCGCAAAATCCCGCTGACAGTGTCCATATAATTGCTATCGCAGTACCCCCCTCCCCCCCGTTGAGTAGATCTCCCGGATTCCGTTTCTCCAAACTTGGCAGGTATGCACTGAGCTCAAGTGAGAAAGACCAGTTCTTTTCAGCTGTACGTCTGTACCTTACAACATCATGTGATTATATTAGACATAAGTTTCCAACTGGAAGAAATCAACCTCAAAATGGCTGAGGTTGCCCAAGTGCAGTCATTGGAGACTGCTTCATTCAGCAGTGTACGACGTTTCATTACTGCGTTCCCTGCTCTTTTGCCACAGCAAAGTGGCGAATCAAAAGAGAAGGCAGTCGATGAGCTCGAAGTGGAGTTTACTAGTTTACAAGCATACAATGTTCCAGCAGACATTTTGAAGGAGCCCAGGTGCGACGTACAGTGGGCACGTTTGGGAGCTGTTCGAAGTGTTGATGGATCTCTCAGGTTCCACAGAATTTCGGTGGTTATGCTGGACATTCTCTCCATTCCCCACAGTAATGCGGAATGTGAGAGAATATTCAGCACCGTCAACAAAACTCGTGAACAGAATTTCGCTCATCTGTCTGTGAAAAAACTCTCGAGAGCCTGCTGATGGTGAAAGGGCACCAGAGTGGAACTTGCTTTGAGCAAAGTTACACGGAGAACTTTCTCAAGAGGGCAAAGTCCGCAACAGCAAAGTCACTGCAAAAATAAATTGTTGCCCAATTGAGTTGTTGCTGATTACTCTCTGACCGATCTTACTTGTGGTTGCAAAAACATGATTAAGCTTGTCGCTAAAGGCAAAACCCTCGGAACCTGTAACAAAAAAGTGGGTTGGCTACCCCTCCCCCGTTTGAGGGTTTTACTAATTTCTATGTTGCCAGGTTGGCAGGTATGTTATGCGCCACGCTTCTTTAGACATGCCTTTCGCTTGGATGAAATAATTGCTGCAATATTCTTTGTTTTGTTCTCGCATCAGCGAGAGGAATAGATTCCTCGTTATCTTGTGCTGTTCTTTATAGCAAACATTTGCACAATTTTGTTTCATCTTGCACAGCCAATATGCTCTTCAACTTTAATTATACTCAAGATAGCATTAGTCATCCACGAAGGTAGCTGTGCTGATAGGTATGCATTTCTGTATGAGGTATGCTCATTCTGGATTCTTGCAGACTCTTGGACGACTCCTCCCCTCTGGAGGCGAATGCGGGCTGCGCTCGCAATAGCTCCTGCAAAGAGGTCCATGAAGGCTCCAAGAACACGTCCCGAGGTCTCTGAGTGCCCTCTGCTTGTAAGGGCTAGCGAGGAATCCTCTGAACCTCCGAAAGGTGAGAGTAAATTTTTTGTATAATGTTTACACTGGTCAACCATGTTGCTGGAGAGAGTGACTACAGGCAGAAATATTTTGCGTTGTATGACATAAGAAAGGAGTTTATTTATGCAATCATGAACGCTGTTAAACGGACACTGGAACAATTTTAGAAAAAGAAAGGGGTTACGGTGTGATGTTATGTGATTTCGTGCAGTGAGCTAGAAAAACACGCCGAAAATTTGCATAAACAAGTCCGCACAACTGTATTTTGGCAAAAACACGCAGCCAGCACCTGGGACAGCGCCGCACATCTCTCTGCCGCTACAATTGGCCGAAGCTTCGTGACGTCATCGGGGTAGCCTGCAAGGCTGCTGGCTGCACATAGCAGCAGGCGATAGCGTGCAATCGGTGTTTTTTTGTTTGAAATAAGTGCATAGTTGTTAATACGGCGATCTGTGGCTGTCGCAGTGAGCTTGATGGAGTACATCTGTATTTTTAGAGTCAGTCGATCGTGTATACAAGCGATAACAAAACGTGCTGCCATTGCTGATTACATGGCAGAGGAAAGCACGCCTCCAACCCGCAACTTCCACCCGTGCTCAATAAAGGCTGATAATAATTGAATTCGTGGGTAATCGCCACTTCCCTATCAGGAACCAGTGCTGGAGTTTTCGCCGACATGGAGCACCGCCCTGTGGGGTACGGCCGGAAACACTTTGGCATACAAATACGGGTGGCTACTAACGTTAACCATGCCGTCATGCACATGCACAGTGATCAAACGAGGAAAAAAAGGCATCGAGGCTGGCGGTATTGTATTCACAAATGCCACAATCAAGATTTTATTTATTATCTGAAAAAAAAAAAGGTTTTATTTATTATCTGAAAAAATCCAGAGCATCGTCTACTCCCTCGCTTTTCACAGATGCACGGGGACTGGCCCTCTGGAAAACATGACAAGTATTTTATTTAAAGCTGGCTTTGAGAAACTTAAAGGAAGCACATGACAGCTTAGGTTGCGTATGCTGTGCGCCGTACATTACACATACCGTATTTATTTGAATCGACGCCGTTGTTTTTTTTTTTTCGAGAAAACGATGTGCGGAAGTGGGGGGTCGGCTTAAATTCAAGTACAATGATTAAGTTCTTTTTTTCCTGGCCTTGCAAATTTTGGGGGTTGGCTTGGAATCGGGGCCGGCCTACTATATTCGAGTAAATAATACGGTATTATACTGTAGACTAGCGATAATTCAAACTGATAATTCAAAGTTTCGGTTAATTCAAACAAATCTTAAATTTTTGGTTAGCCCACTGTTTTCAATGTATTTTAAAGCTGCTTAATTCAAACTGCCTCACTGCACAAATTTGGTTAATTCAAACTTTTTCCTTGTCCATGTCTGGAAATATCTGCTGCCTTTGTTGCTTCTAGCTGAACAATCTCGTTTTTCTGTTACTAACAGGCGCAAATAAAGCTGATTGCCTGCCTACAAAACGGCCAAACTAGCCGAACCTTGCGCACCAATAATCTCGTGCTGACCGAAGGAAAAAAAAAAACTACGGTCTGGCCTTGATCTATCGCATGCCAAACATTTCTTAAAGGGACACTAAAGGCAAATAACAATTTATGTCAGAGTGAAAGCTCAGTGTATGACGACGTCTAAAACGGCAATATTATCAACAGCAGTGCCCTACTTACCGAGAAATTAAGCTAAATATATCACACGATGAGCGCCATGAGCAGCACATTTTCAAAATGATCCCGATGACGTATGAGAGTCTGCCTAAAATTAATCACTAGTAATCAAACAAGCAGCAATAAAAAAACCTTCCGTGCATCAAGAGACGTAATAAAATGCTGTTTGTTCGTTTCTGTTTGATTCATGGAAAAAAGAATCCTCTGGCGTTGCCATGGGAAACGGCGCGCGTGGTTCAAAAGTTCCGTTTTCGCCGAACTGCGCTTCGCCCGGCGCCCTGCTTCGCTCACGCGGTCGCGTCTCAGTGGTAGTTTTGGTATCTCGTACTGCCGCGTGTGTTTTGCGCGCTCGTGAAAGTCACTCTGACAGTAGTTCGACAAAATGCCGCATGCATGTGATGTTGCCGTATGCCCGAATGGTGCACGCCGCCAGTGCACGCCGCCGCGCAGTAAAGGCGGGCAATGTTGGGTACGGCAACAGTGAAGTGCGAAATACCGTTTTCAGGCGTGTGATTTGAAGTGCGCTAACGCGATGCGGACCACTAAAACGTGATTTTATTTCAAAATAAGCACTTCCTTGGCATAAAAGTAGCACTATGAGGTTTCTGGACCGCTATTTAAGCAATCAACGTCGGCTTAATATATTTGCCTTTAGTGTCCCTTTCAAGTCACTTTCTCTGCGGTATGCCATGCGAGAAAGCATCCTAAGAATTGGAAGGGGCTAGCAACTGTCGTGGGACGCAACACATTTCGTCCCTTAATTACACACTCGTGCATGCTTTGTATAATAACGAGTACCATTATTATCGCTGATGTCGGAAAATTTTACTGGCAATCATGCAGAGCAGTCTATGATGTTGCTGCAGCACTGAGAAACAATAAACTTCGCAGTGTTAGTTGGTGTGTTGCCCTGAGTCATATTTATGACAAATAAAATCCTGAGGTCCCCTCAAGTTTGAATTATCGAGAGTCTACTGTACCTCGCTGTTATGCGCAGAGTTCTGACCGGTTGCAGAACGACGACTGCTAGAAAAATCATGTTGTCTACACATGTTCCATTACTGATCACACACTGCATGTCAAACACGGAACCACCATGAAGTCGATTACCACTAGGTTCCTCAAGGGCATTTTTTTAAGCGTCAGGCTTAGACGATGGCCCACTGCAAGTTTGCAAACGGTCTGCACATGATGGCGGGTAGACGTCGCTGATGCACGATCTCAGTGGCATGTTTGTATTTCCGATAACACCACTAATCTCCACTTTACGCCGGCCTTTCATGTGCAGGTTGTCTTGCACATTTATTTCACACTTCACCGTCAGCTTCAAAAACTTTTTTTAAGACTGTGATACGGGCATTTAGTGGGCACATACAGTTAAACCT
Organism: Rhipicephalus sanguineus; assembly: GCF_013339695.2. NCBI lineage: Eukaryota > Metazoa > Arthropoda > Arachnida > Ixodida > Ixodidae > Rhipicephalus > Rhipicephalus sanguineus. Next base: position 39,009,895 of record NC_051181.1, on the reverse strand, counting down.
GGATATAACGAAATTGACAAATTCCCCCAAAAATTCGTCATAAACAGGTTTTCGTTATATCCAGTTTCAGCACGAAAATTCGGAAAAGACACGCACAAATTAAACACAAGGGGAATTGAAGGCAGAGCTCACCCAAGACATTTATTTAGCAGCAAAAACTGCGTTACTTTGCTCTATTGCTTGTTTGTGAGAGATGACATCATCCGTAGGACATCAATACAACGCTGCTCCGTCATAGTCTAGCCATGGCCTCCTAGACTGGCTCTGGCAACGCAACGGCGCGTTGCTGGAGCCAGTCTCGGAGGCCACAGTCCTGCGAACCCGTGGTATGGCGCAAGATAACAAAGCACGTGACGACAGTGACGAGTAGGCCTCCGAAGGTCCGTCGACATCACCGTGGTCGTGGACAGTTTCCACCACAGCCTAATCTGACATCTCCTCGGTAGTGACGACACAGTTGTCAGCATTCAAAAAATCGCAAAAGCTGCACGTCGTTAGGTGCTGCTCCATGCGCGCACAGTGAACCACGCACGCGCTGCGTCAAAAACGAAGAGCGAGCTCCATATGCGGTGTGAACTCTTAATGCATAACGACACGGAGCAAGGGTTTTCTTTAGCTGGCGTCACCTGGTGTCACGTTAACGAAGTGCAGTTCAGAGAGTACTGCAACAACCGAAGGGTGGTGCTAACGCAGAAGCCAATTTTCTTTCTTTAAAAAAAAGAAATCCGGTGCGTTTAACGTGGTGGCACCCGCGAGCGGCTGGATGAGGTTTCAAGGAAGGGGATAGAAAGGGGCATGCCTGCGCACGCACATGTGGCGACAAGAAAGCTGGCTTGAGGAGCGCAGGCCTTGCCTGCCTGCCTCGCGCGCACCCACACGCACAAGTGAGTACCCGCTCTTGCTTCGCAGTCACTGTGGCTTCGAGCGCGCCATGCGTGATGCCGCCGCTTCGCACTCGTCGCCGAGACAACCGCAGAAGAAACATGCGGCTCCTGTTCGTTCCAAAATGACAAAATTCGGGGCAAAATCCCTAGGTTGTCAGCGGCGAAAATTTATTATATGAAGGGTGTCTCGCGCTGCCACTTCGTTACATAGCGGTCGCATGTGCTTCTATGGAGTAACGGCACGGAATAGAAGAACTTTGTAATATCGAGGAATTCGTTGTATGGAGGTTCGTTATAGGCAGATTTAACTGTACTTGCCATTGAAGACACTGTAAAAGAAAGCATGTAGCGAAACAGCGTCGGTAACATAGTGCGAGAGTTGTAACTACCGATTACGTGAATGCTATGTGCTCGCTCAAAACTGCTGTCATTGGGCCAAATGTTTCTTCAGTGTTGCCCGAGGCACTAATTTTATTTCAAAGTGGGCACATATCAAGCGCACTGCATACGGCGCCGAGGTTCGCTAGTGCAATTCGAACACGGTTACCTTTATGCTTACGTCATGGGATGCTTGACACTTCGCAGAAAGGTTTCTTCCACATCACAGACATACTTTGCATTGTAGAGCTAGCTTCAGTCCTTTCGACAATGCACTGTCGCGAAGGTACCCGTCCACGCATACCACATCACTGAAATCGTAGTGGAGAAAAATCTGTGGCATCGATGCTCGCCCACTGTGCCACAGTGACGCGAAGTGTCCCATTCTTCGCTAGTCTTGCGTGCTTACAAAATGACGTATATCGAGCAAAAGCTTTGGTAGTGTCAAATGGCGTTCACCATGCATTTCAGTGCGCCGCGAGGTGTACAAGGGCACGTTGAAACGTGCTGTCGTACACCTTGCGGCGGCTCTGTATTACTAAATGTTTCTCAGCCAGCTTGCCAGGGTGGCGCGTCGTATAAATTTTAGGCGCGCCACCTGGCCAGCACAGGTTCCCTGTAATCGTACATGCCACACATGCACTGACCACGGTGAAGCCCGAGCCCTATTGATCTATTGCTCTATCAGCATTAACGGAGGTATTTTGTAAGCATTCGTAAAACGGACAGAGGCGGTCCGTTCGTTTGAGTTGCACGCGATTGGTCAATGTGAGCCTGACGAGCGCTGCGACGTTGATTGTCACGTGAGCCGTCGCGTCACGTGTCTGCTTTCGGACGGAGGCAAAGAAGGGACCGTCCGAAAAGAAACGGATGGATTAAACTGGCTGCCGGACGGCTTGGATTGGATTGAAACGCAGGCTTCCACTTGGCTCATTGGCTGTTTTCAGGCTCACATTGACCAATTGCGTGCGACTTAAACGGATGGACCGCCTGTCCGTTTAAGGAACGCGTACAAAATACCGCCACAGGTGGTGCTACATCGACACATTGAATGGCAATGTTTTTAACAGCAAAGCTGTTTAGGCTAGCCGTAAGTTGTATGCCGTATTAAGATTCATAAATGGGTATGTGCCACAGAAATTGGGCACGTCCCACTGCTCACCCCTGGTCCACTAAAAATGAAGAAGGTAATAGTTAGACCAACAACAAATGGCTGTGAAGAAACGGCGGCGAAGTGGAAACCTTCGATTACGTACGACAGAATACTGAGGAATGGGAAAGGCAATGGCGGCTGCGAGAAGATTCCAAAGCGATGAAAGGCCTGTGCCAACGACGACATGCCTGTAGATCTATGAGAGGTGTGAACGCTTGGTTTCAGTGCGAGTTTGTCTCTTGTGCTTAGACATCCGTGTGGTGTCTGTGACGGTCTGTGGTTTACCTCTAACCTCTCTGCCCTGAGAATCAACGTAGACACAACCTAGTATCACCTAGCTTAAGCCCAGCAACGACCTAGGAGCAGCATAGAAACAGCCTGCATCACCTAGCTAAGGCCTAGAAACAACCTAGAAGCAACCAGATTTGTGTTCAGAATAGTCCAGTTTCGCTGTTTCAAGCCTTGTGTGGCTTAGTGCAAGGCCAATTATTTTTTATTCGATGACATTAGATGTGATGGAACATCTCTGTACCAATTATAGGCTGTCTGTATCATAATATGAAAGACCGCAATACCGAGTAGCAGCGGCAAGTGTCAGTCGTGATCGAAAAATACGATTGGAGTTTGCCTAGACTGAAATTGCCCGTGCAATGTCGGTGTGGCGTTGCCGTTGCCCGGCTATAGTCGATATTTTCGATCATGATCGATGCTACACGGGTGCAACCACCCGGTTTCAAGACGTCTGATGCTATTCGACATGACAGCAGTAGTTGCCTTCGTACTAGACTCCGTACGGCATGACCAGAAAAAGAAAAATCTCTCCCACCTTCACACAAGCTTTTTCCAAGACAATTCACATGGCCCTTTCAAGAAAAGCAGTCACGTGCAGTTTCTCGTGCAGTTGCTGCTGTACGTCCACGCCATGCTGCACTTTTTTGGGCTGTCAAATTGCTGACGAGAAGATGGATTTAGCAGCGCACTGCGAGCCAGTGAAAGCCACGTCCACAGCCACTTAGACAGGTAGATGTACAGTGCATTAGAAAAGATACTACAGTAGATAACTGGTATGCGTGTTTCCTTGGAGACTGGGAGTAGTGTATTGCCCTCTAGCGGGCATGGATTCGCAGCGCCTGCGTCGCTTACAAAGCTGCATTTGCGACAGTCTTCAACTGCTGGCCGTTCCTTTTTTATCACGGTAACCGTACATATCAATCTGATTTGAAAGTAAATGCACAACATCAAGAAATTCAGTGGCGGTAGCCAACAGATGGAAATACACAGGAAATATAGCTTATGCGAACAGCGATAATGAGTTTACAGGTGAACACGAATTTCAAAAATATTTTAGCTAGTGCACAAATAAGGCCACCGTGGCAAATTGGTTGAGGCCGCCGCGACAAACTGGGTTAATAATAACATCTGGTGTTTTACGTCCCAAAACCACGATATGATTATGAGAGACGCCGTAGTGGAGGGCTCCGGAAATTTCGACCATCTGGTGTTCTTTAACGTGCACTGACATCGCACAGGCCTCTACCATTTCGCCTCTATCGAAATGCGACCGCCGCGGCCGGAATCGAACCCGCGACAACGGAACACCGTGCCCGCAACCTTCGGGTCGGCAGCCGAACACCTTAGCCACTGGTGCACCATGGCGGACCCGAACTGGGTTAGTCAAAAAGAAAAATGTATTCCCTGAAAAAGAAAGCGGGGGTGAGGGAGGTGGACGTCTCTCTATAGGATGCTTGTAAGAAGAAAGCAACACATTTGACAATGGTAGGTTAGAAATTCCTTTCATGGGTTGTCGTTGTGCATGCACCATATCGCATGGATTCAAGCAGCCGCCCACGGTGTTAGTTGTTCAGCCGCCTTTGCAACGTTTACACGTGCTGGCTGGCGCGTGGTAGTGAAGGTTAACGTCCGTTTACCGACCAATCCATCATGAATCACCATGTGCCATTCTGATTCTGCCTCTCGTTATTCGTCACAGACATGCTGTTTGTTGCAGTAGCAGTAGTTGAACTTTCTGCCCTGCTCTGGGTGCACAAACGTGAAATGGTCGTGCCCGTTTCCTTTTCAGTGTCCTAACCATTTGCTTTCCAGTTTCTTCTTTTGGGAATGACAGGAATTGAGAGTGACACCATATTCCGTGACGTCAATGTCTGCCCCCTTTAAAACTAACACGCCAAACCAGACGAGACCCCATTCGTGCACGTACGTTCGCCAGTCGAAACGCCTGCCGCCTAAATGCTAGCCTATTTGAAATAGCTTATCCTTGTTCATCGTGTCCTTATTTACACAACTTATATTGTCCAGATGGGCAAGAAGTGCTCTTTGCCGCGGTGCATCTCGGGCTACAAATCGTGCACGGAGAAAATTTGCTCTTTCGCTGCTCCGAAGGATAGTGACCGCTTGAAAATGTGGCCACTGCTATTCCACGGAAAAATCGCGAGTTGCAAACAACAAATTTTGTTTGTGAAAAACATTTTGATGCGCGATTTGTCACCAAATCATGGGAAGCGCTATTTAAAAGGAAACGTTCTTGTGAGGAATCATTCTTTCGTATCATTTAGCCGCACCATACAATACTCGAGCTAAAGCAGCTTTTTCAGGCAAAAATATGTAAAATTCGTAGATCGTGCCAATGCTGTGACAAAATTCTTCGCGCACCATAACGTATATATCTTGCAGTCTATTTATTTTGAATATGTCAAAGAGCGGCTTCATAGTCATCGGCCACAAGCTGTCGCCCACTTCATTGCGTTCTCTTTCAATCCTGTATTTTCCGACGTCGGGAGAGGCGCGTGACCTGCAAGTGCACGCCCCGAAAGACCTAAGTAGAGTTGTTTTATTCCATTGCATCAGAGCATCAGTCTTCTCGCAAATGTTTACGGAATTTGCAAATAAGCGGTTCGTAGTAAAAGATTCTGAAGGCTCATTTGATCTCATATGCGAAATGCCCCTTAACATGACGCCTGCTCTTTATATGATGCTGACCGCAAATACATTAACTAATCTTTCGTGAGCAAATGAAGGGTGAATTCAACATGCGTCATGCAACTGCAGATTTACATTTGTAGACAAATGCAGGCACGATCGCCTAAGCCACAGTGTTGCCGAGGCCGAAGGTGGTGTTTGAGCTTCACGCCGCATGCCGAATCGTCATGCATAAAACACTACTAAGTCTTTATATCTAACTTATGTATATGATATTACAATACCACACAATCCTCACAGGGCCTTGCGATATTGCTAAATACCCTAAAACACCGAATGTTAGAAGCGTCAGGTTTGTACTGGGTATAGCCAGGTGGCCACCATCCCGCGCGCGCCTCCTGTCGGCAAGAAAGGGAAAGAGGTCCCAGATTTCTCCTCATTCCAATGCGCCGTCGCTCCACCTAAACTATTCTAACACCGTGGTCTGTAGTAATTACATGTGTGCTGCTAAAACGGCTGTTACTTCTGTTACTTCTGTTTCTGGACATTGTGGAGTGAAATGTGGGAGCGCTAGCCATAGATGGATGGAACAGTATCGAATTTTCTGTGCTTTGTGTCCTGGAAAAGCACATGAACGGTGGGAACATGTTGACACTTTTCCTTAAGTATTGGGCGCGAGGCCCACGACTGGAAACGCTGGCGCGATCGTCAGCGTGACGTGCTTGGCAGGATCACTTGGCCTCAGCGGCCGCGTCGGCTGTTGGTGGAGCGCTGCCGTGTGCTTTGAAAATGAGTTTCAAGTTCCACCTGTGCTGCGGTCTGTTCAAATGCGGAGGCTTTCTTGCATTTTCAACACAATTGAACTCATTGGGATAGGAGTGGCTGCCTCCGAAGGCGACAGACATGGTGCTCTATTGCTCGATTCCGCAGTGCCGGACTTACGCAACGGAGCCCAGTGTCAGCCTGCACCAGTAACCACGGGACAAGAAACTGCGTGAAGCATGGGTCGTGAAGCTAAGAACTAGCAAGAAGCCGTCGGCTACCAGTCGTGTGTGCAACAAGCAATTCCGTGACGAAGAGGCCTGTTACTTCTGTTTCTGGAATGAAATCTGGGAACGGTAGCCATAGATGTATAGAACAGTATTGAATTTTCTGTGCGTTGTGTCCTGGAAGAGCACTTCAACGGTGGGAACATGTGGACACTTTTCTCCAAGTAATACTTTATCCATGGATCTTCATCCAGAAGAGCTTTTGCAATTCTTTCCACCAGCACATGCGGGTTTGTAATCGTTCTTGCGGTAAATACCTCCTAAAAGGCCCTGCCCTTTTGAGCTCGTGAGTGCTAGAGTCCCAATTAGAATTTCTTGCTTGCTTTTTTAAAAATGTCATCTCATTAATAAAAGCATGCTTCCTCTTCGGAGCTGTTGCAGTTCGGTTTTAAAATGCGCAGTTTTGATCAGCCAACCACAGCCCGCGCCTTTCGTAATTGCTCAGCCAACCACAGCTCGCACCTTTCGTACATTGCTGCTGCCCTTGCAGGTAGCCGGGTAGCCCGGATAGCCATCGCGACTGATCGCGAGCGCTTTGTTGCGAAATCCAGTTCCGCGAGTTTTCGCATACCACCGCATTCCTCTTTTGCGTGCGTGCGTGCTGTGTAGAGGCGCTGCGGACCGCTTGTTTTTTTACTTCTTGTGTAGCAATGGCCAGCGTCAAGAAGCGCAAGAACCTTGACTTTGCGACCAAGTTGAAAGCCATACAGCGTGTTGAGGCGGGCGAAAAAAGTTCAACGGTGGCGGACGACATCGGGATACCACGGAGCACTATGAGCACCTTGGAGAAGAACAAGGCGGATATCGAGGCAATGACGGCGGAGCAGCGAACGTCGGTAGCCTGTCGTGTGCGCATTCCTGCCCACGGAAAAGTAGAAAAGGCACTCTATGCCTTTTTCCCTCTTCCCGGCTGCCGTACCACACGAAGTGTCTGCGGATATATCCGTGTTCGACTGTATCGCAACGTTGCCGTTGATAAGGCAGGTGGCATACTTAACATCCGGATAACGAAGGAGCTGAGGGCGTCTGTTTCATCCACAAGGCATCGTTACCATGCACATTTCAAAGCACAGAAGAGGAAGCAACAAGAGGCGAATGATTCAAGGAAGGCACCTTTTAGAGGATGAAATTGATAATTTTAGGAGAAAGAAAGTGTAGCTGGAAGCAACAGTTGCTGATCCAGCAACTTCAGCGGATGAATTGGCTTTGAAAGCACGAGAGACAGGTGATGTCATATACATTGTGATGCCAAACAGCATCAGGAAAACAGCGAAAAGCAAGGCAGAAGAACGGCTAACATCATCCAAGGAATAATGGCAAAACATCTGGAGCTTTTGTGAACGCTTTCCACCTGTCTCAGTGTAGTCCTAAATTCGTCTTAGTCCATTCATAATGCGAGTCGTCTTCTCGGTGTTCAGTGAATATGTTGTTTTTTATGACGGGTACCAGGTCACTTACTGAGATGTGTCCTTGAAAAAAAACTTTTGGGCCTTGAAATTCCTAAAAGACCCTCGAATTTCTGCCTTCAAAATCAATACAAACCCTGAGTACGTCAATAATGTGTGAAAATATTGGAGTACTTTTTGTTAAAACCTTGAATGAATACCTGCAAAGGAAAGAACTTGATGTTCACGTCACATTGTGGAACAACTGTGGGGTGTCAAGCAGATATCGGACTTGAATATTCTTGGGTCACAGCACAGCGGACGACCTCTTGCAGAAGTTGATGGAAACACCCACATTTTTTTTCCCTGAGCAAGATCGTGCAGCTCTGATAAGCAACCCGATTGCCCACTGGAGTCTTTTCAACAAGTTGCAGCAGCACATGAAAAATCGCTTTCAAGTTCAGTGCTTGGATATTGGTTCACATGGTTTGCACACAGTGCATAATGCTTAGAAAGCAGGAATGCATGCGACGAGCTGGCCAGTCGATACCTACCTGTCCAGCTTATTCTCACCTTTCCATGATGCACCGGTCCATCATGAAGATTTTGTTGGAGAGATGGGTAGTAAGCGGTTTCCACTTCCTTTCACACCCCGCCATTGGGTCAAGAACATGCCAGGGTTGCCACCTGTCAGTTTTTTTTAAATCCCTTCAAGTGTAGTGATCATTAGAATAGAGCATATTACTGCATGTGCAAGTATATATGAATATCCTATATTTCCGTGGCATATGCACAGTATACATTTTAAGGTTCGTTTGTGTCTGTGAAGACACTGACCTGGTGTACTCAGACGCAAAAAAGGGCTCTTTTGGACGAAGTATGTGTGGATCCTTTTCAGTGCAGCACATTCAGAGCTATGACCAAGACCTGACTTTTGTACAAGTTCATTTTGATCACGTGTATTTGTATGCCAACAATTAGGCCGGTTGGTTAGCTCAGTGTTGTGCTTTTGGGAACATGTACGTTAAGTTTTTCTTGCTCAAGGAAAGCAATTAATGTTACATTAAATGGCACTGCATGCCAAAGATTTAACACTGTGTCTGTTGTTGGACATTAATTTCATCTCTTAAGAACCGCTCCCTCCCTCCTCTTCGAAGGGCCTGTTTTAATTTCAGGCAAAGATGGCAACCCTAGTACTGGAGATAGCCCTGGCTCTGTGGGAGCATTTGAAGCACTACACCGAAGCAGTGGGTGACCACAGGCTACCCGTGCCGAAATGTAGAGCGTATGAAAACGTTGGTGCTTTTCTAAAGGACCCAGCTTGGACTTGTGAAACTGAACTATTCCCTAAACATTGCAATGGTTGTGCAGCCTTTCTTGACTGTTTTTCAGAGAGATTCTCCCAAGATATTTTTGTTTTTTTCGATATAGAGCTTGAAAGTGTCTTGAGGAGCCTCCTTGCAAGGTTCGTGAGGCGCTCGGTATTGACAGAAGCCACGAGCATCAAGACACTCCTGCGGATTGATGTTGACGATGCTGCCAATTACACGTCCCTTGAGAAGGTGCACGGGCGACCAAGAAGATCTCAAACCCTTGTGGGCCAATTTTTTTTTTCGCGAAATGCGCCGCAATAATTGTGTATCTTTTTATTGCTAAATTCCATAGGTTGGCAAACTCACTCATGAGTTGACTCACTCAGACTCAGATTGAGCTGTGAGTCTGAGTGAGTCCAGGTGAGTAATATTTTAATGAGTGTTAGCCCGAGTGAGTCTGGTTGAGGAAAATATTGGTGAGTGTGAGTTCGAATGAGCCCTATGGATGAATGGATGGAAGGACTTTATTATAGAGTGAGCCCTAAACGTAAAATATATTTCAGGAGTGAATCTGAGTGAGCGCCACCTTTAATTGCAGACCTGTGATCCTATACACTCGGCTATCTGCATTACTATCAGCCTTATATCGGCTTAAGTTTATACTCAGATCTGTTCCCACACACCTCAATGCACTATAGCGTTCATGCACCACCTCAATGTTTATTGATCTGAGGTGTGAGTGAGGGGGGGGAGGTGAGGTGCTATGACCTCCCAACGCTTTCACGGGACTTTCTTAATTGAAATATGTCGTGTGAGTCGCATATTTCATAATAACGTCCTTACTAGATTGAAACCCCTGAAATCTAGTATTTGAAGGTACAAGACCCAAAGGCATATCGTGGAGCTCCCATTATTTTAGATATTGGCATTCAAGAGCATTTACACCATGATCGGAATACTAGCTCACTTAATGCCAGCAGACTCACAAGTTGACTCACTCAGGCTCACTCAGGCTCAGGTCAAACCGTGAGTCTGAGTGAGTCCGGCTGAGCAAAATGTTGGCGAGTTTGAGTCCGATTGAGTTCGGTTGAGAAAAAGTTGAGTATGAAGCTTTCACAGCAAAATATATTTCTTGAGTGAGTCTGAGTGAGTTGAAATTTTTGCCGACCTATGCTGAATTCAATTCCTAAAGGAATCTATTTCAAAAGTAAAGTGCCTCAAGTTGTTTTGGGTGACCGTAAGGTAACAAAAAAAATCATTTGGGTTGTTACATACACATGGTTTATTCATGAGTAACAGCAAGATAAATTCTAAAAAAAAAAAACGGCCTGTACGACTTGAAAAATTATGCATTGAGATAAGTCTGTGTAATTCAGACATACAAAAATAAGTGCGCTACGTGGCATTAAAGCCCATATTCACAAACCAACCTTATCCTTATCTATCGCCCTCCTTTCAGTTTTGGCACCTTAACTCGTTTCATAAACTAACCTTATGCCTCAATTCAACCTTTCCTTAACCTCATTGCCGTGATAAGGTGGCATTCGATAAGGTAGCCCGGCAGGTACCTTAAGGCACCACTTATGCGGCACGCTATGGCTGATTACGCAAGAAGCTTTACAGTGTCATTAAGGGGGGACACGGCTCTTTAGAGACCGAAAATCTGCCAAAAAATCGGATTTTCAAAGTCTTCATTTTCGTGTTCCTTCTACCATCCCGCACGGGTCTGCAAATTTTGACCGAAAAGTACCGCGTATTTATGCCGTAATAGCGATTTAAAATTTTCTGGTGCAGCTGTGGCCCTTTAAACTTTAAAGTGCTCTCCATTTCAACTGCCTCTAACTCGCGAACGGCTTGCCCGATCGCAGCCATTTTGGTATCATTCAAAAGCCCTCGTTTCTGGCTTTTTGTTTTGTGTTCTCAGTAAGCAACCCTGTGCAAGCTGCCTATGTCATAAAAAAAAGAAGAAACGCTCAACTGGCGGCGCCATTTTGTTTTTTTGCTGCAACGACGCGTTCGACATGCCTGCCGGAGCGAAGAAGTTTCGTTCGGTGCATCGTTTCGGCAAAAAGCGTGTGAAAAACAACAAACGTGCTAACGGCACGACATCGCGGGCCCGTGAAAGGGATGAGCAAGCGACCCTCGACCTTGCGGACGCTCCGGCGTGTGATAACGGCGGCGGCGGTGCGGGTATCGGCAATCCGCCGGTTCTGCGGGAGGAGGGCTGCGCCGATTCCGGTTGCTTGAGAATAGACTCTGGAGATGTCACAAGCAGTGACATTGCTCAAGAAAGGGCCCGTGAGATATCGACGCTTGATCAGCTCGATTCAACGCCCGCGACAACACGGAAGACCACCGTTTTTGCCGATCAAAACACTGCGACGTCAGCCTCAGCCACGCAATCGGCAGCGTCATACTTGATCGTCGATCTCGACCTAGTGAATGAGCTCCTCGATTCCACGCAGTGCAAAACGTGCGGCGGAGACATCATACTCGCCACGGGTGACCATAACTACGGCCTAGCCATGAAGCTGGCTTTGTTGTGCAAGTGCAACAAGGTTAGGGAGGGGTGGAGCTCGCGGAGGGTTGCGGGCGAAAAAAAATGCAACCCCTTCGAAATAAACATGTTGGTCACGCGCGCTATGCTTTCCAGCGGCAATGGTCAAACGGCCATGAATGACATTTTTTCGTCAATGGGACGTTCGTGGCGAGGAATGCACAACAAGACCTTTCAGTGGCATCTCAAGAAAACGCTGGAGCCTGCTGCCACCCGAGCTGCTGAAGCAGTTATGACACAGTGCGCGAATGAAGCGAGAAAATTATACGAAGATTTATGCTTTGGCCACAAAGGAAGCATTGCTGTGTGCTATGATGGCACTTGGCTAACGAGAGGTCATTCTTCCCATATTGGTATACGTGCAGTAGTGGAACTTTTCACTGGGTATGTGCTTGATTACCATGTACTTTCTAATTTTTGTTTGGGCTGCGAAAATGGCCCTAAGCCGGACAGCGAGGGCTACGAGCGGAAGTCAAGCCACCAGTGCCTCAAGAATACAACCTGCAAGTCGGGACAAATGGAAGTGGAGGCAGGAAAAATATTGTTCGAAAGGTCACTGCAGCGTCACAACCTTCGCTACATAACCATGCTCTCTGACGGTGACAGCCGTACATACAATGTTATCAAAGAGAGCAAGGTGTATGGCTACGTTGAGGTCACCAAAGAAGACTGCATTAACCATGTGCAGAAGCGTATGGGTGCTGCTCTGCGTAACCTGTTGCAAAAGCACAGGGGTGAAGGCAACAGAAGCCTTGGTGGCAAGGGACGGCTGAGGTGACTTTGTTGAAAAGTTGGCCATCTACAATGGGCATGCATTGAAGTCTCACACTGGTGGGAGGCCATGAGCCGTGCAGTGATGGCAAGTTATCACCATATACCGTATAAATGCGTGTAAGGGCCGCACCCCGTTTTTTTGAAGTGCATATTCTAAAAAAAAAAAAAAAAATCCGCGTAAGGGCCGCACCCACACTTTCCTCAACCAATACGTATTCAAAATGCGCATGCGCGTAAGCTTCTAGGCTGTAGTCGATAGATGGCGCTAGGAAACGCAACCATCATCATCGTCACCTGAGTATATATATTATATATATATAGATACATTTTTTTGGATTTTATTCGTGTTAAGATGTTCGTGAAGTGGGCTAAAATTTTTAACTTTTTTATTAGTATTCATAGACCCGCCAACTAAAGGTTAAAGGAGGATTTTATCTTTAGCTTCTCATCTCTATACAAACGCGCTATCGGCGCTATCCTATCGGCATTAGCATCACCAGCTTTGGCATGGTGTTCGCGTTGTTCAGTTTGTGCAGTTCAGCCAGCCATTTGCTGTAGTTTTCTGCACTGTTCGATGACCTTCGTGCTAGCTTGTTTTCTACACGGCGTTCACGTTTTGGCAAGATGGGCAAGTACCTGAATACTGCTGGCTACAAGTTGAAGGTGATCGAGTATGCTTTCGAGCATGGGAAACGTGCCGCCGGCAGAAAATTCGACGTTGACGAGAAGTGTGTTCAACGTTGGTGTGCTCAAAAAGAAGCCTTGCGAAACACCAACAGCACTAAGCGCACTTTCCAATGGAGGGCAGTGAAAGTTTCCCGATTTGGAAGAAGACTTGCACCGCTATGTGACCGAAGTGCGGAATGATGGTCTTGCACTCACAACGGACATGCTGCGTCTGAAGGGACTAGCCTTGGTGACTGTACTTGGGTGGATCCTATCTGCGTGGAGCTCGGTGTCGACGGACATTGTGTCCCGAAGTTTTAAAGTTGCCGGCATATCTAACAGCTTGGATGGCACGAAAGATGACTGCTTGTGGGGTGACGGCGCTTCGCAGCACACCATCTCATCTCGGACTCCAAGTCTGAGGACTCGCTGAGTAACGACGATTGAGCACGTATGTCGCAAGAAATGTCGTATACTGCAATAAACGCGCTTCGTTCGCTAACTGGTGCGTTTTTACTTAAAAAAAAAAATGTCGCGTGTATGGGCCGCACCCTGAAAATTGGCCCTTATTTCTTGAAAAAAAAGTGCGGCCCTTACACGCGTTTATACGGTAACCTCGACGGACAGCTGCCCAAACCATTCGCTGTGCTCTGCTGGTGAGCAGTCATGGTGCCGTCACAATGCAGCCAAAGCCAAAGGAGAACCACAGCCTAGGCATAACTATAATTTGCGAAGTGATGTGGCTGCAGCCCTTCTGCCAATCTACCAACGGCTGTCAGAAAAGAGCCTGTTGCAGAGGTGTACGAGAGGGAAAACTCGGAACTCAAATGAGAGTTTTCACTCGGTCATCTGGAGCTTGGTGCCCAAAGAGCAGCATTGGTCCCTAGTTGCTATGCAGGCAGCTGTTGCGGAGGCTGTGCTGCGTTTTAACGCAGGCAACAGGCATGCAGCTGCAGCCGTGCTCAAAGAGCTGCATGTAAGCATCACGCCCACTGGTTCGAGCAGGGCAGAAGAGAAGGATTTGCGGCGAAGCAAGGCCTCTGCCAAGAAACGGGTAGCATCACTTGGCATTGCCAAAGCAGTCAAGAAAAAACATCAAGACAGGATGCATCCTGACTACTCTCCAGGTGCATTTTGAGTGGCTTTTTCTTTGGGGGGGGGGGGGGGGGGGGGGTATGATAATTGCTATAACTATCGAGCAAGTTGTAGCGTAAGATGTATTTTTGCTGTAACTAACTCCTGAACCTTCAATTATCATTTTGGTGTGTCCTTCTTTGAAATAAACCCCATGAATCTTTTGTGAAACGTTTTTCCTTGCTTTTTCAAAATGGCATTTTTCACCGATTTGCAATCTGGGAGGGGCCATATCTCTGGTTCTACTAGTCGAATTGCAATAAATCTTGTTTTGCCAGAAAGGTCGGCAATTGTAGATAGCAATAAGCCTAAAATATGAACAAATAGTATTGCATAAAATTTTAAAAACTAATAATTTGTCTTAGGTACCGATCTTGGTTTTCACATACAAAAGTTTGACATGCTGTAACTTAGGCTAAAGTTTGTCTAAAACACCCATTCTTGTATCGTTGCACTCTCTGATAATACCAGATCATTTTGATGTCCTTTTCTTCTTTGTAACACCCAGCATTTCTTAGCAAGCGCTTCTCCCAACTAGTCTCCACTGAAGCTAGTTGGAAACATGAATTTCTTAATTGTCTGAAAACTATGTATTACACATGGAAACCAACTGCATATTTGAAATAAGCATGTTAAAATACATAAGTGGTGCAAGTTTGATCAGAATCTTGAGCATAAACAAAAAAGCAGTTTTTAAGTGGGGTGTCCCCCCTTAAAGAAAAGGTGACGTACGCGATCGGAGTCCATATGTGCAATTAACGCTGCGAGTGTTCGGCAACCATCAAAATTCTATGGAAGAGTTCAGCGACGATGTGTTGCTGAGCAGATTCCGCTTCTCGAAGTGAGCACTTCATGTCCCTGAGCTTGCCGCTGGAAATGGCCCCCACTGCGTCGGTTTTCCTGTATCTCTGCTCCCTCAGCTGCTGGTGGCGCTCTGTTTATACGGCGCAGGTACTTTTCAAATCGTGAATGGTGACAAAATCGTGAAGCCGACGTGTTTCACTGCAGGATGGGATATTTTTTACCCAAATTTGCATTCGCGTAGCCACTGCTCGGTGCGCAGCCGCACGTCGCTTTTGCTGCTTTGAGCTGCTCCCACTTTATCGTGGTGTCCTTCACTAACACCGCGCGCTATCACAATTTTTTGCTATCACAATGCAATGCTTTCAAGTCGATGAGGAGCGCTGGATCTTCAGTGAAATTCAATTTTCACCTTTCTGTCACTTTCACTAACAAGCGTATGTATGATCCACGCAAACAGCCACACACTCACACACGCAGGCAGACTGACAAAAACCGCTCGCAACTCCGCGCCCCTGTCGGTGCCCTCGTAGAAACCAGCGCTTCAGGAAGTGGCGCATCTGTCTCCACATGTGCTGGCGCTTCTACGCGAGCTGCCAGTTGCTATGACAACGGTAAAACGTTAACAAAGAAAAGGAGCAAACGGCACGGCCAGACGAGGCGCGTTCTTACCGAAACTTGCACGGGTATGCGTTCCTGCATTTTTGTTATTGAGCATAGTTTTTTTTCTTGCTAATAAACTAACAATGAGCCAGTAAAGGTTCATAGCCTCGCTCCCATGCTCGTTCCTTATGAGGACAAGGCCGCCTTCCATAAGGCTGCCTTAAAACCGCATCGGGAGAGTTTTTGAAACGCACGGTGACCTTTTCTTATCCTTACTTTTCACTTCCTTACGAAAGGCTGCCTTATAGCGTTAAGATTGTGAATACGGGCCTAAGTTGAAACAAGGGGGAGAGAAAAGCCACTTTTGATCCAGTCAGCATAGTCTCGCAGAGTACGCTTTTGAGATGTCGTTCAGTCATCAACATCTGAGTCTTAAAGGGGTACTGACACAAAATTTCGCGGCCGTGATAGCCTGCTGGATCGATTCCCGTGTACGTGTGTGTACCATCTGCAAAATATCGACAGCGAATAAAGCTTGGAAGGTATTTTATATGAATTAAGTTCGCAAGCGCGATCCAGCATTATAGGCCGCACCTGGTGCATTGACACCCTCGGAGGTGACCCGAGGTGACCTCCCTACTTCCCCTACGTAAACGTTTCAGCCGGTACAAGTTATGATGACGTCGCAGCCGCCATTTCTGTTTTGACGCGCTTCCCGACGAATCGCTCCTCGCCAGCGGGTCAAACCTGAAGTGATTCGCAACGTCAAATTCCTTCCATCCCCGCCGCAAGAAAATCGTCGCCATCAGACAACAATGAGCCCGACGACGACAGACCGCGCGGAAATGCGTCACT
This sequence comes from Rhipicephalus sanguineus, assembly GCF_013339695.2. Classification (NCBI taxonomy): domain Eukaryota; kingdom Metazoa; phylum Arthropoda; class Arachnida; order Ixodida; family Ixodidae; genus Rhipicephalus; species Rhipicephalus sanguineus. The sequence continues at coordinate 38,993,406 of NC_051181.1, read as the reverse complement.
GTTCTGTGTGCTCACGTGACCGAGCGTTTTACTTGCTAGGTGGTGATAGTCGAACCCGGCGGCTTGTTGGCGCTAGGTGGTGATAGTCGCACCCGGCGGCCGAAACTGAGGCTGTGTCAGTAATGAAGAGCTTGTAATTAATTATCTGTCGGGCGCTGCAGCAAACGATGTGCCGTGTTATGACTAACAGGCCCCCAGCAACACATTGCAGCAAAAAAACACTGGGCGAAAATTTTTGTGTCAGGACTCCTTAAGAAGTAACTCCTCGTATGACAGGCTGACATTTATTGAATCGGATTTTGATGCGGCAGTCTAGCGGCGATTCGGAGGAATCACCGCTGGACTCAGTTGCGGCAGGGAAACTGGCGCGCATTTCTATAGCGAAAAGGCACGTGTTTTAAACATACAGGCATGACGTATATGTATGTCTTTGACCATCTTGTGGCTGTTGTGGATTATGTACAACTAAACTTGTACAAGTGTACAATATTATGTACACTTTAGCCTCAAAGTGTTAAAAAGTTGGAAAGCGAGTGCCAAGTGTGTTTTTGAATTTAGAAGTGAGTGTCGGAAGTTCATTGTGAACATGATCGTGAAAATCGTGGAGAGAAGTCCTCTTAGGTACCCTCTTGTTTGAGGGTTATCGTGTTTCGACCCCAGAGAGATGTCGAGGACAGAAATGTGCCTTGGGAAGCTGAAGGTTGTTCTTAGCAGTTCAATGGACAACAAGCTTCTTTCTGAGCACAAGAGAGATATTCTGTGTGTACAGTACATTCAGTTCTGCGAAGAAAAACGGTATGAATTAGAAAACTATGAAAGAGGCCTTGACGATATCTTAGGAATGCCTTGACGTTGCCTTATGAAGCATGACTCATCGTTCTCGGATCACATGGGGAGTCCTGAAGTTTATTGTCTTGCTTAGCCATGGACAGGCTTCAGTAGAAAGAGGTTTCAGTGTAAACAAGTAGACTGCGATTGGAAATACGGCAGAGCTCTCGTATATCTCTCAACGAGTCATCTGTGAGGCTGTGAAAACCCGCGGTGGGCTGCTTAACGTTCTACTGTTGAAAGAACTGAAGCCATCAGTGAGCCAAGCTAGGCATAGAAATGCGTTATACATGGACGAAGAGAAGGAAGCTGTGGCACAGCAGGTAACCTTGTAAAGAGTACAACTCTAGCTAGAGCGTGCAAGGGATGACGAGAAAGCTCCAAAAATTTCTGAAGTGCTTGCTGGAGTCGGTGGATCGCTTTTCGGTAGACACCGAAGCAGAAAAAAATGGCATGACTTGTCAAGGAAAACAGTTTCTGTCGAACAGCTAAAGAAGAAGAGGAGGAGATAGCTGCTCTGGAAAATGAAATTAGTGTGGAAGTAGAGCTCCTTTCTGAAGTCATGTGCGGAAATAAAATTATGCCAACACTGCTTAAATTTTTCCTTTCTGCAACCTTGAAATCTTTGAAATGTCCTTGAATTTTGAGTCAAATATTGTGTACGAACTCTGTGCTTAAGAACAATCAATTCAAACAGTACATTAGTGCCTGGGATGATGGTGGCTTTTATTGCGGCCGTAACCTCCGTGGCCACCGCACTGCTTGAGCAGCAAGTTGCTGACATCTAAGACCACACCCGCTTCATTGTTATAACAAGTATAGATATAATTTTTTGAATGGTCTCGCGCTCAGTTCATCGTGCTCGCGAATGAAATATGAACATATTGGTCTCGCAGGATCGCACAACTTTTCGCATATATAAGACACACCGTCGTAAAAGACGCACCAGCGCAAAAATATCGGAAGCAGAGGGGCGTCTTATACAACGGGAATTACAGTAGATATATTTGGATGAAAATATATGTAATATAAATCTTACTTCACGTTTCCTGTTTTGTTTCAGGTGGCCTACAAAGTGCAGCCAGGGCTTCTCCTGCACAGCCTGCGCCGCCACCTCTGAGCTCCCAGGATCCCGAAATTGACACGGACACAGAGTCAAGAGGTAAGAGTGAGTGTTTGGCAGTGAGGGGTTTATTAAAGCGCAGAATTAGTTTGCGGCAGAAGAGCACAGAAGTTCTTGAACGTCCCGAGAAGTCGCAGCACGGTGCATTTTTGCCAGAGATGAAATCGAGATCTGTGCACAGCAAAACAATGAAAAACCTTGGAGCTGCGGAGAAGCTGCACGAAATGTATAGGAACGACTCTCTTACATCAAAGGCCTCATCAGTGTGGGCCTCTATGGTTAAGCCCAAAAGCACTTTCTGGCAGAATTCGGGGAGATCATCGAACTGAACCGTTTGGTGTGACAGAAGTCCGCTTTGCTAAAGTTTGTTAAAGAGAAAACTCCTCCCGAAGTGCCTGCAACTAGGCCAGAGCTTTTGAACGGACGAAAGTCACATGAAATGTTTTTTGGCAAAGCAGCCATTGTACGAAATATATTGTACCGCATCTGGATCCATAGCCGGGTAGGCTAGTAGTGGATCCATTGCATCAAACGGTATGTAATGACGTGAAAGCAAAGGGTGAAATAAAAAGCATCCACATCATAAAGGTCTAAAATAAGGAAATACTTATAAAGCGATATTTGTCTAATAGAATGAAGGTAAATAATTGCATGCGGTGCATACTGAACAATCAGAAGTGCAAAGACAATAATTCTTAAAGGGGCACTGACGCCTTTTTTTGAAGGCGAGCTTACTCTGCCATACAAATCTCCTGTATGCAGAGAGGGCTGTGAGCTTATGTGAAGCTCAGGAAATGCTGCTAAGATATGTTATTTGGATAAGAAAGTCAATTTTTCTACGGAGCACCTACCGGCATCGACTCTAGCTTGACGTCAGGCTGCAGTACAAATTCTGGTGACTTTACGCAGCAGTCAGGCTGGTTGTGATGATGTCAGGTACCAATACTTCCAAGATGGCCCCTTGTGCGTCACCAAAACATTCATGCGAAGAGCGCATGGAAACGTCACTATATAGTGTGTGAGCATGTGACGAGAAGCTAATACAGTGTTGCGACGCCAGGTTACAGTAGGAACGGAAACTAGCTTTTAAAAACATTATGAGCCTGAGTGAGGGGCATGATATCAAGATCCCTGAAGAGCGGAGCAGGTGAGGACGACGCGATTCTTGTCGTGCTCTTCAGTAAAATACTTATAACTTGGCAGTGCGATGGGTAGGTATCGCCCCATGATTGTATACCATAGTTCATATGGCAACTAAATATGCTGAAATATATTAAACGCAGTATTCCTTGGCTAAAAACAGATCGTGCCTTAAGCAGTTTTAGACAACCATTCGACAACGTTTTGCATTGGTGGTCAGTGTGGAGCGAGTCGAGTATAGCTCCCAAATATTTATAAGCGTTGATGTGTTCGATGGTGACTCCATTAAGGCGGAGATTGCAGTTATCCGGGGTGGGTCTGCGGTATGAGACAAAAATGATATAGTTTGTTTTATTTCTATTTATGGTGAGTGTATTGCTGGCAAACCGTCTCATTGTATTGATCAGGGCTTCATTTGCAAGGAGTTCTCCTGTTTCAATGGAACGGTGCGTTATGAAAAGGGCAGTGTCATTCGCATAGAGTACAGCCTTTGATTGCGCAACATGTGAAGGATAACACTGATAAACAAAGAAAAAAGAGGTCCAAGTACGGAGCCCTGCACTACTCCGGCTGTTATGCATTTAACGTCTGATTTCGTTTGAGCTGTTCGTGTGTACTGTGTACGATTGCTCGGGTAGCTGCTTAAGGGGGGACGTGGCGATCAAGTCGCGAAAAATGGCAAGAAAATCGATTTTCTGAAAATCACGTTTTCAGTTTCTGTAGCCCTTTTTCTAATTCCAAAATATCTTCGCTGAAAACCACATAGAAGTGATACTAAAAATTGTTGCGCCCGCTGAGGTGGCGAAAATTATCATGGAAATCGCAAAAAAGAATGTGTTTTTCAAAAAATTATAGCTCCGCAATGACGTGACCAAGCATCGCCATCTAGGGCTCGTCTGAAAGAGCATTTCTCAGTCTTCAAGTTTTCCACCTCAGCTGGCTCGTCCATTTAAAAACAAGCGCACAAAAAGCAAACGTTTAAAGGCCGTTTCGAGGCCCCCGATTGGCCGCGGCCGCCATGATGCTGCAGCGCGCCTCGCCATTGGTCCGATGGTCGCTCCCGGTGTGCGTCATCTGCGGCTTCCACGTTGCAGGGTCGCAGCTGTCGAAAATCACGCTAATTACATAAGCGTTCGCGCTCGTTTTGTGTTCGCTGGTCGTCGATAATTACGCGTTAGCAGCTGCCCCCAGAAGGTCGATCGTCGGACCGTGCATCGGACTGGGATAGCCCGACGCGCTCGTCGCGAACATTGCAGAAGCACGTCTCGGACCTGTATTGTGTTTACTCGTGGGACCCGCAGTTAGAAGTTCTGCCCGTCGGCATCTCTGACCTCGTGACGAAGACCACCGCGGGACGACTTTTTGTGCTCGGGATTGAACATGACTAACTTTGAAACATCGGGCACCGCGGCAGCGCACACCGCAACCGTGCTTACTGCTCGGAGTCGTGGCTAGGCCTAACTACGTTCACGGCGTCGAAGAATTCGAACTTTGCGGGAAAGAACATCGTACTAGCAGACATGCGAAAGCGAACAGTCCGCAGTGCAGTTCGTTGCAAGCAACTAATGATATCGCCCGCTGGCAGCACTGAATCGCTGATTGGCATTGGACGCATCGGCAGTGTCGCGGACCCCACGGCCACGGCCGCTCGATCTCCCCAAGTCCGTCGCACAGCGATCGCTCGAAGCACAGAGACAATTTTGCGCGACGGCGCCCCAAAATGCGACGCCAAGCATATTGCACGCCGATGTTTCATCGCTGCAGCTTGGCATATTGAGCATCGCACCAAATGCCGCCACCAAGCATATCGGGCACCGACTTCCCAAACCCCGCGGCCGAGCACTTTGCGGTGAAATAAGCACTCAGTGGTGATGTAATTTAGGCGCGCTTCAAGCTGTGCATGGTATCGCAGCAAGCTTTTGTAAGTGTACTGAAATAATGAAAGCCTCGCCGACTACCATTGCCACGACTGGGTGAATGATGAAGCGTATCAAGGCGGGGGTGGCAAATGAACTTGTGTAAAGGAGTGGACGAATTTTTATCTGCCAAATTCGCTTCATTAAGTACTACTCAGAAATTCCTGTGCCACCAATGTCTTGGCCATAACTGTCACAGCACACCTAAATTTGCATACCACAACTTGTAACGTGCAAGTCTGGGCATTAAACCTGATAGGCTCACCCTTCAAAGAGCTGACAAAAATAACCAATAAAGAAAAAGGAAAGCACATACTGCGGAAAAATGAAAGATCAAGGACATAAGAAAACCCCTGCAAGCAAAGACACTAAATATTACAGCCCCAGGTCATTTTGATTTACATGTAGTGGCTGTGCAATTTTAGGGCCAGTTTTCTCAGAAGTGTGTTTTTACCCGGCTGTCTCGCTTGCAGAAAGCGTAGCACGACTATGGCTTGATGGATTTTCATGAGGTCTGTTGCATTGTATTCCCTAGTCAATTCTCTACGCTGTGACATTCCCATGTTTTTGAATTACTCTCTCGTTCTTTACTCTTTAGCTAATTTGACATGACAACGAATGCATTATGTGAACATGGATGTAATGTTCTGTGTAAAAAAAAATCCGGGTAATAAAAATATTTGGAGAATGTCACAGCATGAACCATTCCTATGGCTAAAATATAAGGGCGACTTTGAGCTTTTACCATGTTTTGTTGTCACGCCAGGCCTTCTGCAAGTTTGGTACAACAATGATGCAAGTAAAAATTTATAATGTCAAAACTGCTGGAGATATCTTAATGAAACTTTGTAAATAGTTATTCAGTGCACTTCGCAATAACCATGCCAAATTTCATTGTTCTACTACAAAAATAAAGAATTTCAGCTCCGATCCCCACCTCCCCCTTAAGAACTTGTTACGCCATGAAATCCATACCGCTGAAGTTTGCAGATGAGAATGTCTTGGTCAACGGAATCTATTGCTTTTTTCATGTCAATAAATATACCCAAGCACATTTCGCAATTGTTCAATGCATGGTTAATGTCTTTTGGACACTAAAATGACAGCTGTAGATGTCAAAGTTTGCTGCGAAAACCATGTTGGTGTCTTGATAAAATGCATCATTCAGTCATTCTTTTCGTTATGAGTTTTCCAAAGTGTGTTTATGCAAGAGAGTACTGTAATCGGATGATAGTGATTATGGTCACCAGTCTTATATATTGGTACTACCTTACCAAGTTTTAACTGGTTTGGGTAAGTTTCTGTGGTGAAGATTAAAAATGCTTGTCAGTAGGTGTCAGTGTAATTCGATATTGTGTTTTATTAGGGTAGCTGTTGATTCATAGTGCCCAACTACCTTGTTCACAGCCATCTCTTTGACGGTCATTAGTACTTCGGATGAAGTAATTTCTCCGAATGCGAAGGTGTCGTCTTGTATTGGTGGCAAGATAGATCGGTATTATCACTTGTGAACAGACTTTGGGCTGTAGTAACAAAAAAATCATTCAACTTATTCAGAAGGTCAGCTTCACTGTATTTAAGGCTATACAGATCTGGAACAATTACACGTTTTTGGGATGGCTTAATAACGAAGTTAATTGTGCACCACACTTCTCCAGACATGCCTTTAGCTTGGATAATTAATTGCTGCAATATTCTTTCCCTTTTTCTCGCATCAGCAAGAGGAATAGATTCCTCGTTATCTTGTACTGTTCTTTATAGCAAACATTTGCATAATTTTGTTTCATCTTGCACAGCCAATATGTTCTTCAACTTTAATTATACTCAAGATAGCATGTTTCATCCATGGAGATATCTTTGCTGATAGGTATGCATTTCTGTATGAGGTATGCTCATTCTGGATTCTTGCAGATTCTTGGACTCCTTCCCTCTGGTGGCAAAAGCGGGCTGAGCTCGCAAAAGCTTCTGCGAAGAGGTGCACGAAGGCTCCGAGAACTCGTCCCGAGGTCGCCAAGCGGCCTCTGCTTGTAAGGGCTAGCGAGGAACCCTCTGGAACTGCCAAAGGTGAGAGTAAGTTTTTTGTAGAATGTTTACACTGGTCAACCATGGTGCTGGTGAGAGTGACTACAGGCAGAAATATTTTGCACTGTACGACATTGGAAAGGAGTTTATGCAGTCATGAATGCTGTTAAAGGGACACTGAAGCAATTTTAGAAAAAGAAATGGGCTTACGGTGTGATGTTATGTAATTTCGTGTGGTGAGCTCGAAAAACACGCCAAAAATTTGCATAAACAAGCCCGCACAACAGTACAGTAGAACCCCGCTGATACGTTTTTGAAGGGACCGTAGGAAATAAACGTAAGAGACGGGAAACGTAAGAGTCGAAAAACAGGAAAAACGGCAAAATATTTAGTTTTATTTCAATTTTAGAATTTTAGAATTTCAATTTTAGAAATTTACAGAATTTTATTTCAATTCTTACGAACAGCACGAAAATTGGCGCGTTCAGCCGCAATCTAGTCGATGGATAGAAACGCGGAGTTTAGGATGGCCTCATCCACAGAAATGTAATCAACGTATGTGATTTTTTTAACACCAACAGCTGTAGGCATGAAAGAACTAAGCACACGGAATCACGACCGGCGCGGCGAGTCCGACCGCGAACCGCACGCACGACCATGCGAGCTCCAACCAGCTCGAACTCCTCCCGTTCTCCGACAAATAACAATGATGATGAGTCTACGCCAACGCGATGGCAGAAGTGAATGCCAATCTCGAAGGCCTTGCTTTCGCAAGCAATTACATCATAGACGCCATGTTTGTGCAATACAAATCTCAGAGGCTATGCTTTTGTCAATAGTAAATGCCAATCTCGAAGGCCTTGCTTTCGCGGGCAGTTACGTCATAGACGCCATCTTTGCAATTTGAATCTCGAAGGCCATGCTTTTGTTTGCATCAGTTGAAAGATTCTGTTGCTTGCGCCTCTCATGCGGCTAATATTACGGTCAAACGAGGCCAAGCTGCGTGAAAATGCACCATGGCGGCTCTCTTTGGTAGTCACTCGGTCGGCTCCGAGCGCACTTCGCGACGTATCATACGGGAACGGTCCGACAGTTACGACGTAACAGCGGGGTTCCCAATACATTGTATCCTATGGGAGCTATGCCGGGACCGGCGGAAAACGACGTAACAGCCGGGAAAACGCAGCAGTGAGGAAAGTAACAGCGGTGTTCTACTGTATTTTGGCAAACACACACGGCCAGCACCTGGGACGGCGCCGCACATCTCTCTGCCGCTACGATTGTTCGAAGCTTCGTGACGTCATCGGGGGTGCCTGCAAGGCTGCTGGCTGCACATAGGAGCCGGCGATAGCGTGCAGTCGGTGTTTTTTCGTTTGAAATTAGCGCATAGTTGTTCATACATCAATCTGTGGCTGTCGCAGTGAGCTTGATGCTGTACATCTGTGTTTTTCGAGTCAGTCGATTGTGTATACAAGCGATGACAACATGTGCTGCCATTGCTGATTACACGTCTAGAGGAAAGCACGCCCCCAACCCGCAACTTCCACCCGTGCTCAGTAGAGGCTAATAATAATTGAATTCGTGGGTAATGGCCCCTTCCCTATCGGCAACCAGCGCTGGAGTTTTCACCGACATGGGGCACCGCCCTGTCGGGTACGGCCGGAAACACTTTGGCATACAAATACGGGTGGCTACATACGTGAACCATGCTTCCGTGCGCAATGATCAAACGAGGAAAAAGAGGCTTCGAGACCGGCGGTATTGTATTCACAAATGCCACAATCAAGAAGGTTTTATTTATTATCTGAAAAAAAAAAAAAAATCCAGAGCGTCGTTGACTCCCTCGCTTTTCACCGATGCACGTGGACTGGCCCTCTGGAATACATCACAAGTATTTTATTTAAAGCTGGCCTTGAGAAACTTAAGCAAATGACAGCTTGGATTGCGTATGCAGTGCGCTGTACATTACACATATCGTATTTGAATCTAGGAGGAGGAGGAATAAACTTTATTAAGGGAAACCAGCAGGTTTAAGTGGCCGGGCCTAGGCCTCCCATGAGGGGACGTCAAGGGCTTGCCTCAACGCCGCCTCACGGGCGTGCTGGGTCGCCCAGGTTTGTTCGTCAAGAGCGGAGCTCCGCAGAGCCTCGCGGAGCCTCGACGAAAGGGTCGTGGTGTTAGTGTGTGTGTACTGTGCCGGGCACTCCCACAGCATATGCGAAAGCGTCGCCGGGTGAGTGCCACAGCACCGGCAGTTGGGGGTAGTGTACACGTCCGGGAATATGAGGTGGAGGCGGGCAGGGGAGGGATACGTGTTTGTTTGTAGTAGACAAAGTGGTGGCCTGTGCCCGTCTGAGCTTGGGGTGAGGTGGGGGAAAGACTCGGCGTCTGAGGTAAAAGGTCTTAACGAGGTCATTGAAGGTAGTCAGGTTGTCCCTGGTGTCCATCTCGTCTCCAGTAGCTCCGGCGCGGTTGACAAGGCCTCGCGCAATGGAGTGGGTGAATCTACACCGTTGTTTTTTTTTTTTTTTTTCAAAAAAACAATGTACGAAAGTGGGGGGTCGGCTTAGATTTGAGTAGAATGATTAAGTTTCTTTTTCTGGCCTTGCAAATTTCGATGGTCGGCTTAGAATCGGGGCCGGCCTAGATTCGAGTAAATAGTACTGTATTATAGTACCTCGCTGTTATGCGCACAGTTCTAGATCGGTTGCAGAACGACGACTGCTAGAAAAATCATGTCTACCCATGTTCCATTACTGATCACACACTGCATGTAAATCGCAGAACCACCATGAAGTCGATTACCACTAGGTTCCTCAAAGGCATTTTTTTAAAGTCTCAGGCTTAGACGATGGCCCATCGCAAGTTTGCAAACGGTCTGCAGATGATGGCGGGTAGACGTCGCTGAGGCACGATCGAAGTGGCATGTTTGTATTTCCGATAACACCACTAATCTCCACTTTACGCCGGCCTTTCATGTGCAGGTTGTCTTGCACATTTATTTCACACTTCGCCGTCAGCTTCAAAAACTTTTTTTTAAGACTGTGATACAGGCATTTAGTGGGCACATACAATTAAACCTGGATATAATGAAATTGACAAATTCCCCCAAAAATTCATCATAAACAGGTTTTCGTTATATCCAGTTTCAGCACGAAAATTCGGAAAAGACATGCACAAATGAAACACAAGGGGAATTGAAGGCAGAGCTCACCCAAAACATTTCTTTATCTGCAAAAACTGCGTGACATTATTCGTTGGACATCAAGACAACGCTGCTCCGTGATCGTTTAGCCATGGCCTCCTAGACTGGTTCAGGCAATGCAACGGCGCGTTGCCGGAGCCAGTCTCGGAGGCCACAGTCCCGCGAACCCGTGGTGTGGCGCAAGATAACAAAGCACGTGACGACGATGACGAGTAGGCCTCCAAAGGTCCGTCGTCACCATGGTCGCGGACAGTTTCCACCACCGCCTAATCTGACATCTCCTCGGTAGTGACGACACAGTTGTCAGCATTCAAAAAATCGCAAAAGCTGCGCGTCGTTAGGTGCTGCTCCATGCGTGGACAGTGAAACCACGCATGCACTGCGTCGAAAACGAAGAGCGAGCTCCATATGTGGCGTGAGCTCTTAATGCATAACGACACGGAGCAAGGGTTTTCTTTAGCTGGCGTCACCTGGTGTCATGTTAACGAAGTGCAGTTCAGAGAGTACTGCAACAACCGAAGAGTGGTGCTAACGCAGAAGACAATTTTCTTTCTTCAAAAAAAAAAAAAAAGCCGGTGCGTGTAACGTGGTGGCACCCGCGAGCGGCTGGATGAGGTTTCAAGGAAGGGGATGGAAAGGGGCACGCCTGCGCACGCACATGTGGCGACAAGAAAGCCGGCTTGAGGAGCGCAGGCCTCGCCTGCCTGCCTCGTGCACACCTGCACGCACAAGCGAGTACCCGCTCTTGCTTCGCAGTCACCGGGGCTTTGGGCACGCCATGCGTGATGCCGCCGTTTCGCACCTCGTCGCCGAGGCAACCGCAAAAGAAACATGCGGCTCCTGTTCGGGCCAAAATGACAAAATTCGGGGCAAAATTCCTAGGTTGTCGGCGGCAAAAATTTGTTATATCAAGGGTGTCAGCGCTGCCACTTCGTTACATAGCGGTCGCATGTGCTTCTATGGAGTAACCGCACGGAATAGAAGAACTTTGTAATATCGAGGAATTCGTTGTATGGAGGTTCGTTATAGGCAGATTTAACTGTACTTGCCATTGAAGACACTGTAAAAGAAGCATGTAGCGAAACAGCGTCGGTAACATAGTGCGAGAGTTGTAACTACCGATTACGTGAATGCTATGTGCTCGCTCAAAACTGCTGTCATTGGGCCAAATGTTTCTTCAGTGTTGCCTGAGGCACTAATTTTATTTCAAAGTGGGCACATATCAAGCGCACTGCATACGGCGCCGAGGTTCGCTAGTGCAATTCGAACACGGTTACCTTTATGCTTACGTCATGGGATGCTTGACACTTCGCAGAAAGGTTTCTTCCACATCACAGACATACATACCTGCCAAGTCTCCCGGATTACCCGGGAGACTCCCGGATTTTGAACGTTTCTCCCGGTTGTACGGGTCATAGGAAAATCTCCCGGAAATGCCAGTTTTGCCCCGCGCGTCCAGTGCATTGCACGCCCCGTGCGTCACGGTGACGCAAGGTGGGACGTTTAGCGTACAGATGCGCTACATGCAATTTAAAAATTGATCCTAAATGTGTTATAGGTTATATCAGCCGTTAATATTTCGTAGATGATGCGTTTGTGTACACAAAAATCTATCCCACAAGTTATCTCGCCTTCAAAATTTTGTGTCACTACTGCTTTAAGTGAGAGCCCAGCACTTAAAAGGGTAGCCGTTACCGATGTCTGTCGAGATAGCGCGTTCGCCAGCGCTCGCGACCGTCCCAGTCTCAACGGCGCCCGTTATGGTCCCTTGCCCGACGAAATAACTGGTGAGCAAGCGGCGACAGGCCTCGCACGCGGAGCGATGTTATCGCATGTGCCCTTCGCGCGACGGTGACTGCCGGGTCGTTTCATCTCTGCTTCAACCGCGTTCGTCCCTAGCGCTAGTGTGCTTTTACTCGCACGTAAAACAGACGATGCGTAAGCGATGTTATCGGTTTGGACTCTGTACAGATCAGCAGCGACCGCAAAATCCCGCTGACAGTGTCCATATAATTGCTATCGCAGTACCCCCCCGTTGAGTAGATCTCCCGGATTCCGTTTCTCCAAACTTGGCAGGTATGCACTGAGCTCAAGTGAGAAAGACCAGTTCTTTTCAGCTGTACGTCTGTACCTTACAACATCATGTGATTATATTAGACATAAGTTTCCAACTGGAAGAAATCAACCTCAAAATGGCCGAGGTTGCCCAAGTGCAGTCATTGGAGACTGCTTCATTCAGCAGTGTACGACGTTTCATTACTGCGTTCCCTGCTCTTTTGCCACAGCAAAGTGGCGAATCAAAAGAGAAGGCAGTCGATGAGCTCGAAGTGGAGTTTACTAGTTTACAAGCATACAATGTTCCAGCAGACATTTTGAAGGAGCCCAGGTGCGACGTACAGTGGGCACGTTTGGGAGCTGTTCGAAGTGTTGATGGATCCCTCAGGTTCCACAGAATTTCAGTGGTTATGCTGGGCATTCTCTCCATTCCCCACAGTAATGCGGAATGTGAGAGAATATTCAGCACCGTCAAGAAAACTTGGAACAGAATTTCGCTCATCTGTTTGTGAAAAAACTCTCGAGAGCCTGCTCATGGTGATAGGGCACCAGAGTGGAGCTTGCTTTGAGCAAAGTTACACGGAGAACTTTCTCAAGAAGGCAAAGTCCGCAACAGCAAAGTCACTGCAAAAATAAATTGTTGCCCTATTGAGTTGTTGCTGATTACTCTCTGACCGATCCTACTTGTGGTTGCAAAAACATGATTAAGCTTGTCGCTAAAGGCAAAACCCTCGGAACCTGTAACAAAAAAGTGGGTTGGCTACCCCTCCTCCGTTTGAGGGTTTTACTAATTTCGATGTTGCCAGGTTGGCAGGTATGTTATGCGCCACGCTTCTTTAGACATGCCTTTCGCTTGGATGAAATAATTGCTGCAATATTCTTTGTTTTGTTCTCTCATCAGCGAGAGGAATAGATTCCTCGTTATCTTGTGCTGTTCTTTATGGCAAACATTTGCACAATTTTGTTTCATCTTGCACAGCCAATATGCTCTTCAACTTTAATTATACTCAAGATAGCATTAGTCATCCACGAAGGTAGCTGTGCTGATAGGTATGCATTTCTGTATGAGGTATGCTCATTCTGGATTCTTGCAGACTCTTGGACGACTCCTCCCCTCTGGAGGCGAATGCGGGCTGCGCTCGCAATAGCTCCTGCAGAGAGGTCCATGAAGGCTCCAAGAACACGTCCCGAGGTCTCTGAGTGCCCTCTGCTTGTAAGGGCTAGCGAGGAATCCTCTGAACCTCCGAAAGGTGAGAGTAAATTTTTTGTATAATGTTTACACTGGTCAACCATGTTGCTGGTGAGAGTGACTACAGGCAGAAATATTTTGCGTTGTATGACATAAGAAAGGAGTTTATTTATGCAATCATGAACGCTGTTAAACGGACACTGGAACAGTTTTAGAAAAAGAAAGGGGTTACGGTGTGATGTTATGTGATTTCGTGCAGTGAGCTAGAAAAACACGCCGAAAATTTGCATAAACAAGTCCGCACAACTGTATTTTGGCAAAAACACGCAGCCAGCACCTGGGACAGCGCCGCACATCTCTCTGCCGCTACAATTGGCCGAAGCTTCGTGACGTCATCAGGGGTGCCTGCAAGGCTGCTGGCTGCACATAGCAGCAGGCGATAGCGTGCAATCGGTGTTTTTTTGTTTGAAATAAGTGCATAGTTGTTAATACGGCGATCTGTGGCTGTCGCAGTGAGCTTGATGCAGTACATCTGTATTTTTAGAGTCAGTCGATCGTGTATACAAGCGATAACAAAACGTGCTGCCATTGCTGATTACATGGCAGAGGAAAGCACGCCTCCAACCCGCAACTTCCACCCGTGCTCAATAAAGGCTGATAATAATTGAATTCGTGGGTAATCGCCACTTCCCTATCAGGAACCAGTGCTGGAGTTTTCGCCGACATGGAGCACCGCCCTGTGGGGTATGGCCGGAAACACTTTGGCATACAAATACGGGTGGCTACTAACGGTAACCATGCCATCATGCACATGCACAGTGATCAAACGAGGAAAAAAAGGCATCGAGGCTGGCGGTATTGTATTCACAAATGCCACAATCAAGATTTTATTTATTATCTGAAAAAAAAAAAGGTTTTATTTATTATCTGAAAAAATCCAGAGCATCGTCTACTCCCTCGCTTTTCACAGATGCACGGGGACTGGCCCTCTGGAAAACATGACAAGTATTTTATTTAAAGCTGGCTTTGAGAAACTTAAAGGAAGCACATGACAGCTTAGGTTGCGTATGCTGTGCGCCGTACATTACACATACCGTATTTATTTGAATCGACGCCGTTGTTTTTTTTTTTTCGAGAAAACGATGTGCGGAAGTGGGGGGTCGGCTTAAATTCAAGTACAATGATTAAGTTCTTTTTTTCCTGGCCTTGCAAATTTTGGGGGTTGGCTTGGAATCGGGGCCGGCCTACTATATTCGAGTAAATAATACGGTATTATACTGTAGACTAGCGATAATTCAAACTGATAATTCAAAGTTTCGGTTAATTCAAACAAATCTTAAATTTTTGGTTAGCCCACTGTTTTCAATGTATTTTAAAGCTGCTTAATTCAAACTGCCTCACTGCACAAATTTGGTTAATTCAAACTTTTTCCTTGTCCATGTCTGGAAATATCTGCTGCCTTTGTTGCTTCTAGCTGAACAATCTCGTTTTTCTGTTACTAACAGGCGCAAATAAAGCTGATTGCCTGCCTACAAAACGGCCAAACTAGCCGAACCTTGCGCACCAATAATCTCGTGCTGACCGAAGGAAAAAAAAAAACTACGGTCTGGCCTTGATCTATCGCATGCCAAACATTTCTTAAAGGGACACTAAAGGCAAATAACAATTTATGTCAGAGTGAAAGCTCAGTGTATGACGACGTCTAAAACGGCAATATTATCAACAGCAGTGCCCTACTTACCGAGAAATTAAGCTAAATATATCGCACGATGAGCGCCATGAGCAGCACATTTTCAAAATGATCCCGATGACGTATGAGCGTCTGCCTAAAATTAATCACTAGTAATCAAACAAGCAGCAATAAAAAAAACCTTCCGTGCATCAAGAGACGTAATAAAATGGTGTTTGTTCGTTTCTGTTTGATTCATGGAAAAAAGAACCTCTGGCGTTGCCATGGGAAACGGCGCGCGTGGTTCAAAAGTTCCGTTTTCGCCGAACTGCGCTTCGCCCGGCGCCCTGCTTCGCTCACGCGGTCGCGTCTCAGTGGTAGTTTTGGTATCTCGTACTGCCGCGTGTGTTTTGCGCGCTCGTGAAAGTCACTCTGACAGTAGTTCGACAAAATGCCGCATGCATGTGATGTTGCCGTATGCCCGAATGGTGCACGCCGCTAGTGCACGCCGCCGTGCAGTAAAGGCGGGCAATGTTGGGTACGGCAACAGTGAAGTGCGAAATACCGTTTTCAGGCGTGTGATTTGAAGTGCGCTAACGCGATGCGGACCACTAAAACGTGATTTTATTTCAAAATAAGCACTTCCTTGGCATAAAAGTAGCACTATGAGGTTTCTGGACCGCTATTTAAGCAATCAACATCGACTTAATATATTTGCCTTTAGTGTCCCTTTAAAGTCACTTTCTCTGCGATATGCCATGCGAGAAAGCGTCCTAAGAATTGGAAGGGGCTAGCAACTGTCGTGGGACGCAACACATTTCGTCCCTTAATTACACACTCGTGCATGCTTTGTATAATAAGTACCATTATTATCGCTGATGTCGGAAAATTTTACTGGCAATCATGCAGAGCAGTCTATGATGTTGCTGCAGCACTGAGAAACAATAAACATCGCAGTGTTAGTTGGTGTGTTGCCCTGAGTCATATTTATGACAACTTCTGATAATTCAAACTTCTGATAATTCAAATAAAATCCTGAGGTCCCCTCAAGTTTGAATTATCGAGAGTCTACTGTACCTCGCTGTTATGCGCAGAGTTCTAGACCGGTTGCAGAACGACGACTGCTAGAAAAATCATGTTGTCTACACATGTTCCATTACTGATCACACACTGCATGTCAAACACGGAACCACCATGAAGTCTATTACCACTAGGTTCCTCAAGGGCATTTTTTTAAGCGTCAGGCTTAGACGATGGCCCACTGCAAGTTTGCAAACGGTCTGCACATGATGGCGGGTAGACGTCGCTGATGCACGATCTCAGTGGCATGTTTGTACAGTCGAACCCACTTATAACGATCCCACATATAACGATCTATCGGTTATAACGACCATATTTGGGTGCACTTACGATTTTCCTATGCTAACCATTGAAGCTGCGTCCAGATATAGCGAACATTTTTCAAAGCCTCCTACTCTTACAACGAACACTTCAGACACGGTCGCGGTAAAAATATGGCACATACGAAGCGAAAAAAAGTTAAAATATGCCTTCTAAAGCGTGACAGGGGCGCGAGCTCGCGCGTGCCCCGCTCCAGTTTACTTGCGGCTAAGATATCCCTGATCGGCGAGCACCGCACGCAGATTTCGGACGCTACGAGCGAGGTCGCTCACTTTCCAGCCTTTTTTCTTCAGTGGCAGAATGGCAGTGAGGAAGAAAAAAAGGGAGGCAGCATGAAGCCTTGCGGTCACCTTTTGCACGGTAACCTTTCCTGATGCCGTTCTCTGCAGCTGCGACTGCCTGCTATGAACCAAACCATGCCTTGGAACGCAAGAAGGCATAAATGCAAGAAGTGATAACCGCGATAGCTTTCCATCGCAAAAAGGTTCATTGCGTCCCTAAACTCGTCGACGCCACAATGTGCCGCGAAAAGTCTTCAGTCTTTCCGGTAATGGCAGAGACCGGTCGATCGGTGATAACGATTTCCGCGCGATTGCGGCGATGCCTTTGCGGATAAACATCAGAAAAGAGCGAAGGCGAAGTGGCGGCCGTCGATGAACGTGCCAGTATGCCTTATAGCCGACAACCTTATCACAGTCATCTGTAGATATCTGCTCGGCTGCGCGTGTGGCGTACTACGCCGTACACTGCAGATTGACGGCGGTACGAGCGCGCCATGCTTAGCCATGCTGCCGTTCGCAAGTTCGCTGCCGCCGCGTCGTGCGAGACCGCATTAAAGTTGCCGTCGCTTTGTAGAAACGAAATTAGCACGCTGTTGTTGAGCGACGCGGGCACCGAGAAACGTCGATGCACTGACAGCGAGCGTATACTGCGTGTTTGACTAGGTGACAACTCAAGTGCGCCGCGCATCGTCGTGCAGGGCCGCGAGAGCATCGCGGAGACGTAGAGTGCGCGTTGCTTGGAAAATACTTGTTTTCGCCGCGTTGAGCGAAGAGGCTAGTCGCCGCACCCGTGCGCGGTCAGGAGTGAAGCAAGCACGAAGAACGTACAAACGCGCGCATACGGCATACAGCAAGCGGCCCGGCAGTGACTCCGCGACCCGAGTGGCGACGCGCTGCACGCAACTAGCCAGGGATGATCGGCTCCATGTCGCGGTACCGCGCTTCGGTGAAACGGTGTCGGCTCATTGCAAAGGCGGTTAATTCACTCGTGAGCACGCAGCGGGCGTCGCTTCTTGACGCGAAAAGGCTTAGCTTGTCACCGAAGGGGTTGTTAGCACTTTAACAAAAGTGCACAAAGGAAAAAAAACGGCTTGGCCGCTAAGCGCACGTTTTTAAGGGCGAGTCCATATACAACGAACTACTGATATAACGACCACTTTTCGCGACACTTTCGAGTTCGTTATAAACGGGTTCGACTGTATTTCCGATAACACCACTAATCTCCACTTTACGCCGGCCTTTCATGTGCAGGTTGTCTCGCACATTTCACAGTTCACCGTCAGCTTCAAAAACTTTTTTTAAGACTGATATGGACATTTAGTGGGCACATACAGTTAAACCTGGATATAATGAAATTGACAAATTCCCCCAAAATTCGTCATAAACAGGTTTTCGTTATATCCAGTTTCAGCGCGAAAATTCGGAAAAGACACGCACAAATGAAACACAAGGGGAATTGAAGGCAGAGCTCACCCAAAACATTTATTTAGCGGCAAAAACTGCGTTATTTTGCTCTATTGATTGTTTGTGTGAGATGACATCATTCGTAGGACATCAGTACAACGCTGCTCCGTCATCGTCTAGCCATGGCCTCAGAGACTGGCTCTGGCAACGCAACTGGCGCGTTGCCGGAGCGAGTCTCAGAGGCCACAGTCGCGCGAACCCGTGGTGTGGCGCAAGATAACAAAGCACGTGGCGACAGTGACGAGTAGGCCTCCGAAGGTCTGTCGTCGTCACCGTGGTCGCGGACAGTTTCCACCACCGCCTAATCTGACATTTCCTCGGTAGTGACGACACAGTTGTCAGCATTAAAAAAAATTGCAGAAGCTGCACGTCGTTAGGCGCTGCTCCATGCGTGCACAGTGAAACCACGCACGCACTGCGTCAAAAATGAAGAGCGAACTCCATATGCGGCATGAGCTCTTAAAGCATAATGACACGGAGCAAGGGTTTTCTTTAGCTGGCGTTACCTTGTGTCACTTTAACGAAGTGCAGATCAGAGACTACTGCAACAACCGAAGAGTGGTGCTAACGCAAAAGCCAATTTTCTTTCTTTAAAAAAAAGAAATCCGGTGCGTTTAACGTGGTGGCACCCGCGAGCGGCTGGATGAGGTTTCAAGGAAGGGGATGGAAAGGGGCACGCCTGCGCACGCACATGTGGCGACAAGAAAGCCGGCTTGAGGAGCGCAGGCCTTGCCTGCCTGCCTCGCGCACACCTGCACGCACAAGTGAGTACCCGCTCTTGCTTCGCAGTCACTGTGGCTTCGAGCGCGCCATGCGTGATGCCGCCGCTTCGCACTCTCGTCGCCGAGACAACCGCAGAAGAAACATGCGGCTCCTGTTCGTGCCAAAATGACAAAATTCGGGGCAGAATCCCTAGGTTGTCGGCAGTGGAAATTTGTTATACCAAGGGTGTCTCACGCTGCCACTTCGTTACATAGCGGTCCCAAATACATGTGCTTCTATGGAGTAACGGCAGGGAATAGAAAAACTTTGTATTATCGAGGAATTCGTTGTATGGAGTTTCGTTATCGGCGGATTTAACTGTACTAGCGATTGAAGACTCTGTAAAAGAAAGCACGTAGCGAAACAGCGTCGGTAACATAGTGCGAGAGTTGTAACTACCGATTATGTGAATGCTAGCTCTCTCAAAACTGCTGTCATTGGGCCAAATGTTTCTTCAGTGTTGCCCGAGGCACTAATTTTATTTCAAAGTGGGCACATAACGAGCGCACTGCATACGGCGCCGAGGTTTGCTAGTGCAATTCGAACACGGTTACCTTTATGCTTACGTCATAGGATGCTTGACACTTTGTCGAAAGCTTTCTTCCACATCGCAGACATACTTTTCATTGCAGAGCTAGCTTCAGTCCTTTTCTACAACGCATTGTCGCGAAGGTACCCGTCCGCGCATACCACATCACTGAAACCGTAGCGGAGAAAAATCGGTGGCATCGCTGCTCGCCCACTGTGCCACAGTGACGTGAAGTGTCCCAATCTTCGCTGGTCTTGCGTGCTTACAAAACGACGCATATCGAGCAAAAGCTTTGGTAGTGTCGAATGACGTTCACCATGCATTTCAGCGCGCCGCGAGGTGTACAAGGGCACGTTGAAACGTGTCGTACACCTTGCGGCGGCTCTGTATTACTAAATGTTTCTCAGCCAGCTCGCCAGGGTGGTGCAGCGTGTAAATTTTGGGTGCGCCAGCTGGCCAGCGCAGGTTCCCTGTAATCATACATGCCACACATGCAGTGACCACGGTGGAGCCCGAGCCCTATTGATCTATTGGCATCAGGTGGCGCTACATCGACACATTGAATGTAAATGTTTTTAACAGCAAAGCTGTTTAGGCTAGCCGTAAGTTGTATGCCGTATTAAGATTCATAAATGGGTATGTGCCAGAGAATTTGGGCGAGTCCCACTGCTCACCCCTGGTCCACTAAAAGTGAAGAAGGTAATGGTTAGACCAACAACAAATGGCTGTGAAGCGACGGCGGCGAAGTGGATACCTTCGAGTACGTACGACAGAATACGGAGGAATTGGAAAGGCAATGGCTGCTGCGAGAAGACTCCAAAGCGATGGAAGGCCTATGCCAACGACGACATGCCTGTACATCTATGAGAGGTGTGAATGCTTGGTTTCAGCGCGAGTTTGTCTCTTGTGTTTAGACATCTGTGTGGTGTCTGTGACGGTCTGTGGTTTACCTCTAACCTCTCTGCCCTGAGAATCAACGTAGACACAACCTAGTATCACCTAGCTTAAGCCCAGCAACGACCTAGGAGCAGCATAGAAACAGCATGCATCACCGAGCTAAGGCCTAGAAACAACCTAGAAGCAACCAGATTGTGTTCAGAATAGTCCAGTTTCGCTGTTTCAAGCCTTGTGTGGCTTAGTGCAAGGCCAATTATTTTTTATTCGATGACATTAGATGTGATGGAACATCTCTGTACCAATTATAGGCTGTCTGTATCATCATGTGAAAGACCGCAATACCGAGTAGCAGCGGCAACTGTCAGTTGTGATTGAAAAATACGATCGGACTTCGCCTCGACTGAAATTGCCCGTGCGATGTCGGTGTGGCGATGTCGGTGGAGCGCTGCTGTGTGCTTTGAAAATGAGTTTCAACTTCCACCTGTGCTGCGGTCTGTTCAAATGCGGAGGCTTTCTTGCATTTTCAACACAATTTAACTCATTGGGATAGGAGTGGCTGCCTCCGAAGGCGACGAACATGGTGCTCTACTGCTCGGTGCCGCAGTGCCGGACTTACGCAATGGAGCCCAGTGTCAGCCTGCACCGGTAACCGCTGGACAAGAAACTGCGCGAAGCATGGGTCGTGAAGCTAAGAACCGGCAAGTAGCCATCGGCTACCAGTCATGTGTGCAAAATGCAATTCCCTGATGAAGAGGCCTGTTACTTCTGTTTCTGGAATGAAATCTGGGAACGGTAGCCATAGATGTATAGGAACAGTATTGAATTTTCTGTGCGTTGTGTCCTGGAAGAGCACTTCAACGGTGGGAACATGTTAACACTTTTCTTCAAGTATCACTTTATCCATGGATCTTCATCCAGAAAAGCTTTTCGCAATTCGTTCCACCAGCACATGCAGGTTTGTAATCATTCTTGCGGTGAGTACTCCCATAAAAGGCCCTGCCCTTTTGAGCTCGTGAGTGCTAGAGTCCCAATTAGAATTTCTTGCTTGCTTTTTTAAAAATGTCATCTCATTAATAAAAGCATGCCTCCTGTTCGGAGCAGCCGCAGTTCGGTTTTAATATGCGCAGTTTTGATCAGCCAACCACAGCCGCGCCTTTCGTAATTGCTCAGCCAACCACAGCTCGCACCTTTCGTACATTCCTGCTGCCCTTGCAGGTAGCCGGGTAGCCCGGATAGCCATCGCGACTGATCGCGAGCGCTTTGTTGGCGGAGTCCACTTCCGCGAGTTTTCGCATACCACTGCACTCCTCTTTTGCGTGCGTGCTGTGCAGAGGCGCTGCGGACTGCTTGAATTTTTGACTTCTCGTGTAGCAATGGCCAGCGTCAAGAAGCGCAAGAACCTTGACTTTGCGACGAAGTTGAAAGGCATACAGCGTGTTGAGGCGGGCGAAAAAAGTTCAACGGTGGCGGACGACATCGGGATACCACGGAGCACTATGAGCACCTTGGAGAAGAACAAGGCGGATATCGAGGCAAAGGCGGCGGAGCAGCGAACGTCGGTAGCCTGTCGTGTGCGCATTCCTGCCCACGGAAAAGTAGAAAAGGCACTCTATGCCTGGTTCCCTCTTCCAGGCTGCCGTACCACACGAAGTGTCTGTGGACGCTTTTGTGGAAGCGGACTGCAATTTTCAGGCTGTTGGAGCCTCGCTGACGAGAACATTGTAGCTGCGGTCGTAGGGACCCAGGATGCCCAGGCCGACAGCTCAAGTGACGATGAAGATCGTCCGGACAAGGCGGCGGCTAAACGCGTGTACTCCGCCGCTGAAGTGGCGGCAGCGTTTGGCTTGATTCGCTGTTGTTGCGGCGACATGGAGGGAACCGGGCTGTCACACCTGGACAGCCTCAATAAGATCGAGGCCAGCATCTTGAACTTCAGTTCGAAGACGAAGAAGCAGGCCAAGATAAGCGTTTTTTTTTTCATGCGAATAAAACGTTCTGTTGCATCGTGTGTGCGGAATTAGTTGTCAATTCTTGAATGCGCCGATTGTAGGTGATCGTCCGCCACTGGTAAGGTCTCGGGGCCTGTATTTTTTTGATATCAAATTTTTCATATATCAAACTAATTTGCGATCCCTTTCGAGTTCGATATATCCAGTGTTCGACTGTATCGAAACGTTGCCGTTGATAATTCAGGTGGCATACTTAACATCCTGATAACGAAGGAGCTGAGGGCCTCTTGTTTCATCCACAAGGCATCGTTACCATGCACATTTGGAAGCACAAAAGAGGAAGCAACAAGAAGCGAATGATTCAAGGAAGGCACCTTTTAGAGGACGAAATTGATAATTTCAGGAGAAAGAAAGGGAAACTGGAAGCAACAGTTGCTGATCCAGCAACTTCAGCGGATGAATTGGCTTTGAAAGCACGAGAGACAGGTGATGTCATATACATTGTGATGCCAAACAGCATCAGGAAAACAGCGAAAAGCAAGACAGAAGGCTAAACATCATCCAAGGAGTAACGGCAAAACATCTGGAGCTTTTGTGAAAGCTTACCACCTGTCACAGTGTACTCCTAAACTCATCTTAGTCTATTCATAATGCGAGTCGTCTTCTCGGTGTTCAGTGAATGTGTTGTTTTTTATGACGGGTACCAGGTCACTTACCGAGATGTGTCCTTGAAAAAAAACTTTTCGGCCTGAAATTCCTTAAAAACCCTCGAATTTCTGCCTTCAAAATCAATACAAACCATGAGGACGGCAATGATGTGTGAAAATTTTGGAGTACTTTTTGTTAAAACCTTGAGTGAATACCTGCAAAGGAAACAACTTGATGTTCACGTCACATTGTGGAACAACTGTGGGGTGTCAAGCAGATGTCGGACATGTACATTCTTGAGTCACAGCACAGCGGACGACCTCTTGCAGAACTTGACGGAAACACCCACTTTTCTTTTCTCTGAGCAAGATCGTGCAGCTCTGATGGGTGGCCTGATTGCCCACTGGAGTCTTTTCAACAAGTTGCAGCAGCACATGAAAAATCACTTTCAAGTTCAGTGCTTGGATATTGGTTCATGTGGCTTGCGCACAGTGCATAATGCTTACAAAGCCGGAATGCATGCGATGAGCTGGCCAGTCGATACCTACCTGTCCAGCTTATTCTCACTCTTCCATGATGCACCGGCCCATCATGAAGATTTTGTTGAAGACATGGGCAGTAAGCGGTTTCCACTTCCTTTCATACCCCGCCAATGGGTCAAGAACGTGCCAGGGCTGCCACCTGTCAGTTTTTTTTAAATCCCTTCAAGTGTAGTGATCATTGGAATGGAGCATATTACTGCATGTGCAAGTATATATGAATGTCCTATATTTCTGTGGCATATGCACAGTATACATTTTAAGGTTTGTTTGTGTCTGTAAAGACACTGACCTGGTGTATTCAGACGCAAAGAACGGCTCTTTATGGACGAAGATGTGCGGATCCTTTTCAGGTGCAGCACATTCAGTGCTATGACTAAGACCTGACTTTTGTACAAGTGTCATTTTGATCACATGTATTTGTATGCCAGCAATTAGGCTGGTTGGTTAGCTCAGTGTTGCGCTTCTTGGAACATGTTAAGTTTATTTCGCCCAAAGAAAACAATTAATGTTACATTTAATAGCGCTGCATGCCAAAGATTTAATGTGGTGTCTGTTATTGGACATCAATTTCATCTCTTAAAGGGATACTGAACAAAAATTTGAAAAAGCTACGAAAACACTTACATTCGACTCGGACGACACGACTGTTCCTGTACGCAGCGTTTATTTCACGTAATTTCGAGCAGTTGGCCGTATTTTTAGTGGATTGTGAGAGCGCGGCGGCTGCATGCCACTGCGCTTGTCGGCGGACGTGACGTCGAATGCTTCGGCAAGAGGGGGACAACCGGCACGCTCTCTCCTGCCCTGCCACTTCCCTTTCTCCACCTCTCCTCTCAAGAACCGAGGGTGGCTGGTGTGGCGCTGAGCCTTGTCCTCTTTTCCCCACATAGGAAACAAAATAGCGCTTATTCCTCAAAAACCGCTACAACTACCGAGCGTGTCGCGAGAGCGCAAAGATGCAAGGTGCGAGTGACAGTGGTTCCATGAGCGGTCATTGCGACTCAGAGTTCGACAGGCCTCCAAAACGGATGCGCCAAATACAACCATATGCGTGTGACCGTTCTGCTGTGTCAAGCGACAGCAAGGACGACGAGCCAGACGAGCCGCCGTAGCCCAACGTGGGTCGGCAGCCGGGACCAGCAATTTACACAGTAACTCATAGTCACTATCCTCGAAGTGTTCGGAGCACAAAAAGTCACGCTTTGAAGGCACCCACGTTGGCTGCGATGGGCGCGCAGCGCGAATCCATATCCTTCGAAGCTTCGGCTCTGTTGGAAAGGTATGACAGGGCACAGCCTAGTGCAGAACAGCGTTGAGGCATTCTGCGTTGTGTCAGGTGCTTCACCGTTCACATTACGTAGCAGCACACAACACAGACGGCAAATTCGTAGACGTGGGCGCAAGCTCCGCTTGAGAAAACAAATATACGGCCGAGAGCGCGGCAATGGCGTCGTTGGCTGCCGGTTGAGAACACGCACGGAGAACACCTTCCCGACCGTGAAAACACGTTTTGAGAGAGACGTGCGGCAGCGGGTGGCGGCTTGCGATGTCGATTGGTAAGCGATTTTGCTGCGAGCACGGTTGGCGAGTCACTATCCGCGGAGTTTTGCGTCACTTCCTCTCTAGTTCCTCTCTATACTCGGCGACAACTTTCCTTGACAGCACTGTGGAAGCTACAGAACCGAAGTGCATGCCTGCTACCGCGCCAAGAAATATTACTTACGTTTACTGATAATTTTCTCGTTTTTCTTGCTGAAATAAATGTTGCTTTATTTATTATGAGACTGAAACAGTTGCGGGAAGTCGTAGGTAGAATACAGTTATTGTTCACCTCGCAAGAATGCCTTCCTTTTCTTTCCATTTCTTAGACAGCACCACCTTTTCAGCATGCCCGTTTTCCAAAGTAAACATGGCGTCCGTGACGTAGTGGGTCAGTGTGAGGCCTCAAACGCACCGTTTAGTTCTCCAAGAAAAATGTACTCGTAATATGACACTAAAATGTACTCTGAACAATCGAAATGTCTCTCCCGTTCACATTCCCTTCACATT
Organism: Rhipicephalus sanguineus; assembly: GCF_013339695.2. Classification (NCBI taxonomy): domain Eukaryota; kingdom Metazoa; phylum Arthropoda; class Arachnida; order Ixodida; family Ixodidae; genus Rhipicephalus; species Rhipicephalus sanguineus. The sequence goes on along the minus strand of NC_051181.1, from coordinate 38,967,737 downwards.
TTTCGTGAATATGTTTTCTAAACGCGTTAATGATGCGAGCGAGCAAAACCGAAATCAGCCGCAAACTGCCGTACTACTTGCGGAGCAACACGAATGTGCGGAAGCCCCGCCTCCGTAGCCTTCGCTCCAATGTCAAGATAAGTTGTCGTCGAGTGCAGTAGTATTGGCGCGGCCGCTAGACGCGCCAATTCGCGAAAAATGCATTAAATTCATTATTTTCTGCTAGTCTCTGGCTGAAATGAAGGTTGTTTCAACAAATTTCAGCACCCAGTCTTTCAATTGAGTCATTTATCTCGGCGGCGAAAATTCTGTTCAGTATCCCTTTAAGGATCGCTCCCTCCCTCCTCTTCGAAGGGCCGGTTTTATTTTCGGAGAAAGGTGGCAACGCTAGTACTGGAGAGAGCCCTGGCTATGTGGGAGCATTTGAAGCACTACGCCGAAGCAGTGGGTCGCCACAGGCTACCAGTGCCGAAATGTAGAGCGTATGAGAATGTCGGTGGTTTTCTAAAGGACCCAGCTTACACTTGCGAAACTGAACTATTCCCTAAACATTGCAATGGTTGTGCAGCCTTTCTTGACTGTGTTTCAGAGAGATTCTCCCAAGATATTTTTGTTTTTTTCGGTATAGAGCTTGAAAGTGTCTTGAGGAGCCTCCCTTGCAATGTTCGTCAGGCGCTTGGTATTGACAGAAGCCACGAGCATCAGGAAACTCCTGCGGATTGATGTTGACGATGCTGCCATTACACGTTCCTTGAGAAGAAGGTGGACGGGCGACCGACAGAATCTTAAACCTTTGTGGGCCAATTTTTTTCGCAAAATGCGCCGCAATAATTCTGTATCTTTTTTATTGCTAAATTCCATAGGTTGGCAAACTCATGAGTCGACTCACTCACTCAGACTCGGATTGAGCTGCGAGTCTGAGTCTGAGTGAGTCCGGGTGAGTAATATTTTGGTGAGTGTTAGCCCGAGTGAGTCTGGTTGAGGAAAATATTGGTGAGTGCGAGTTCGAGTGAGCCCTATGGATGGATTGATGGAAGAACTTTATTATAGAGTGAGCCCTAAATGTAAAATGTATTTCAGGAGTGAGTCTGAGTGAGCGCCACCTTTAATTGCCGACCTGTGATCCTATCCACTTAGCCATCTGCATTACTATCAGCCTTACATCGGCTTAAGTTGATACTCAGATCTGTTCGCGCACCTCAATGCACTAGCATTCATGAACCACATCAATGTTTATTGATCTGAGGTGTGAGTGAGGGGGGGGGGAGGTGAGGTGCTATGACCTCCTCTTTCATGAGACTTTCTCAATTGAAATATGTCGTGTGAGTCACATATTTCATAATAACGTCCTTACTAGACTGAAACCCTTGAAATCTAGTATTTGAAAGTACAAGACCCAAAAGCATATCGTGGAGCTCCCATTGTTTTAGATATTGGCATTCAAGAGCATTTGCACCATGATTGGAATACTAGCTCACTTAATGCCAGCTGACTCATGAGTCGACTCACTCAGGCTCAGGTGAAATCATGAGTCTGAGTGAGTCCGGCTGAGCAAAATGTTGGTGAGTTTGAGTCCGAGTGAGTTCGGTTGAGAAAAAGTTGAGTCTGAAGCTTTCTCAGCAAAATATATTTCTTGAGTGAGTCTCAGTGAGTTGTGAGATTTTTGCTGACCTATGCTGAATTCAATTCCTAGAGGAATCTATTTGAAAAGGAAATTGCCTCAAGTTGTTTTGGGTGACTGTAAGGTAAAAAAAAAAATCATTTGGGTTGTTACATACACGTGGTTTATTCGTGAGTAACAGCAAGATAAATTCTAAAAAAAACAAAAAAAACAGCCTGTGCGAGTTGAAAAATTATGCGTTGAAATAAGTCTGTGTAGTTCAGACATACAAAAATTAGTGCGCTAAGTGGCAATAAGGCCCATATTCACAAACCAACCTTATCCTTATCTATCGCCCTCCTTTCCGTTTCGGCACTTTAACGGGTTTCATAAACAAACCTTATGCCTCAATTCAACCTTTCTTTAACCTTATCGCTGTGATAAGGTGGCGTTCGATAAGGTAGCCCAGCAGGTACCTTAAGGCACCACTTATGCAGCACGCTATGGCTGATTACACAAGAAGCTTTACAGTGTCACTAAGAAAAGGTGACGTACGCGATCGGAGTCCATATGTGCAATTAACGCTGCGAGTGTTCGGCAACCATCAAAATTCTATGGAAGAGTTCAGCGACGATGTGTTGCTGAGCAGATTCCGCTTCTCGAAGTGAGCACTTCATGTCCCTGAGCTTGCCGCTGGAAATGGCCCCCACTGCGTCGGTTTTCCTGTATCACCGCTCCCTCAGCAGCTGGTGGCGCTCTGTTTCTACGGCGCAGGTACTTTTCAAATCGTGAATGGCGACTTCCACACTGCCCCGCATTATTAAGGGGGGAAGAGGGTTTTTAAAAATCAAGATTCCCTTTACCAAATTTAATGAAACTGCACAGTCTTGTTTAGTTTTCTTTGCTGATTCCAAATATGCAATTATTCTTCAAATATGTCCATTAGTTCCGAAGTTAATTAAAATTAATTAGCATTGTTTCCGGGAACTATGGAGCAACAACTACTCATCGAAATCTTGCTTTAGGCACATAGCCAGATACTAGGAAACATAAGCTTCACAGGGGTAGGAATACTTTTTGATGTGCAAACTATTAAGAATTAAGGGCGCTACCTCTTTCTCAAGTACGATGAACCAACAAGCCCACATCGCCACCCTAGTTGAACAGGAAGCTTTGATATGCTGTATAATTCTTAATAGTTTGCACATCAAAAAAGTATTCCTACCCCTGTGAAGCTTATGTTTACTAGTATCCGGCTATGTGCCTCAAGCAAGATTTCGATGAGTAGTTGTTGCTCCATTGTTCCCGGAAACAATGCTAATTAATTTTAATTAACTTTGGAACTAATCGACATATTTGAAGAATTGCATATTTGGAATCGGCAAGGAAAACTAAAGACTGTGCAGTTTCATTAAATTTGGTAAAGGGAATCTTGATGATTTTTAAAAACCCTCTTCCCCCCTTAAACGTGTGAAAAAATCAGTCGGGGTACGGCGCGGAAGCCGACGTGTTCCACTGCAGGATTGGATATTTTTTACCCATTTTTGCACTCGCGTAGCCACTGCTCGGCACGTCTCTTTTGCTGCTTTGAGCTGCTCCCACTTTATCGTGGTGTCCTTCACTAACACCGCGCGCTATCACAATTTTTCGCTATCACAATGCAATGCTTTCAAGTCGATGAGGAGCGCTGGATCTTCAGTGAAATTCAATTGTCACCTTTCTGTCACACTCAATAACAAGCTTATGTATGATCCACGCAAACAGCCACACACTCACACACGCAGGCAGACTGATAAAAACCGCTCGCAACTCCGCGCCCCTGTCGGTGCCCTCGTAGAAACCAGCGCTTCAGGAAGTGGCGCATCTGTCTCCACATGTGCCGGCGCTTCTACGCGAGCTGCCGGTTGCTATGACAACGGTAAAATGTTAACAAAGAAAAGGAGCAAACGGCACGGCCAGACGAGGCGCGTTCTTACCGAAACTTGCACGGGTATGCGTTCCTGCATTTTTCTTATTGAGCATACAGCTTTTTTTCTCTCTAATAAACTAACAATGAGCCAGTAAAGAAAGGTTCATAGCCTCGCTCCCATGCTTAATCCTTATGACGACAAGGCTGCCTTCCATAAGGCTGCCTTAAAACCGAATCAGGAGAGTTTTTGAAACGCACGGTGAACTTTTCTTATCCTTACACTTCTCACTTCCTTACAAAAGGCTGCCTTATAGCATTAAGAGATGGTTGGTTTGTGAATACGGGCCTAAGTTGAAACAAGGGGGGGAGAAAAGCCACTTTTGATCCAGTCAGCATAGTCTCTCCGAGCACGCTATTGAGATGTCGCTCACTCATCATCATGTGAGTTAACTCGCAAGTAACTCCTCGTATGACGGGCTGACATTTACTCAATCCGGTTTTGATTCGGCAGTCGAGCGGCAATTCGGAGGAATCGCCGCTGGACTCGCTTGTGGCAGGGAAACTGGTGCGCATATCTATAGCGAAAAGGCACGTGTTTTAAACATACAAGCATGACGTACATGTATGTCTTCGACCATCTTGTGGCTGTTGTGGATTATGTACAAATAAACTTGTACAAGTCTACAAGATTATGTACACACTTTAGCCTCAAAGGGTTAAAGAGTTGGAAAGAGAGTGCCGAGTGTGTTTTTGAATTTAGAAGCGAGTATCTGAAGTTCATTGAGAACATGATCGTGAAAATCATGGAGAGAAGTCCTCATAGGTACCCTCTTGTTTGAGGGTTATCGTGTTTCGACCCCAGAGAGATGTCGAGGACAGAAATGTGCCTTGGGAAGCTGAAGGTTGTTCTTAGCAGTTCAATGGACAACAAGCTTCTTTCTGAGCACAAGAGAGATATTCTGTGTTCACAGTACATTCAGTTCTGCCAAGAAAAACGGTATGAATTAGAAAACTATGAAAGAGGCCTTGACGTGATCTTAGGAATGCCTTGACATTGCCTTATGAAGCATGACTCGTCGTTATCGATCACATGGGAAGTGCTGAAGTTTATTCTCTTGCTTAGCCATGGACAGGTGTCAGTAGAAAGTGGTTTCAGTGTAAACAAGCAGACCGCGATTGGAAATACGGCAGAGCTCTCGTATATCTCTCAACGAGTCATCTGTGAGGCTGTGAAAACCCGCGGTGGGCTGCTTAACGTTCTACTGTTGAAAGGACTGAAGCCATCAGTGAGCGAAGCTAGGCATAGAAATGCGTTATACATGGACGAAGAGAAGGAAGCTGTGGCACAGCAGGCAACCTTGTAAAGAGAACAACTCTAGCTAGAGCATGCAAGGGACGACGAGAAAGCTCCAAAAATATCTGAAGGGCTTGCTGGAGTCGGTGGATCGCTTTTCCGAAGACATCGAAGCCGAAAAAAATGGCATGACCTGTCAACAGGTGTGGAAGTGCTGCGCCATTTGCGCCACGCTGCGCCAATGCGCTTCTGCTGCGCCATCCTGCTCCAAAACGCATTATTGCGCCAAAACTGCTCCCAAGCGGTCTTTGGTGCACGGCCTCCGCGATGGGCTCCGGTGCGCTGCCGGAACCGATCACCGAGGCTACGTTTGGTGCCTTCATGTGCCGCTGTCATCCGTTTCATGGCGCGCCCAAGCGAGCTTATATCATTATATCATCATCACATCACTTGGCGCGCTCTCGCGACCTTGTCAAAGGCGCAAAAAACCTAGCGAACAAGAAAGCGAGTTGTGCAGCCTTATTTCGATGGTGACGCCGACGGCAGCGGAGTTTCTTGGCGCGCTGCGCGCACGAGGCGGTTGTTGTCATCGTGGCCTGGGATTGCGAACATGAACAAAAGTAAGTGCTTTGACGCTTCATAAGGTCGAAAAGGTTCTATTTACTGCGAATATTTAATTTGATGTGAAGCCATGAAGATAGTGCGAGCAGCTGCCGCGAACGTAAACGCGCGACCATTATTAGAAACTTTGCATTAAGGAAACCACTGTATAGCTGAATGTGTAATATGGATTTTGTTTCATAAGTCTGCATGAAAACGAAAATTTGTTTTATCCGTTTGCGGTCAATGAAGCCACTACCAACTGCGAAATCACTCACAGGCCTTCGGTTTGTGTAAGTTGGTTGGACCATTTCTGAAACTCATTTTTTTTAGCGAGAGCATGCCTCTCTATGTGCAGAATTTGTTGCATTGCACACAAGCCCTTAGACGTTATAAATGCAGCATGTAAACGCGCTCGTGCAGCGACGAGCTTATAGTCTCGCTAGTGCGATCGGTCACGTTGTTCGATTTTGGCTCGTCAGAACGTGCGCTCGGCTCGTGGTCGAGTACGCTGTAGCTCGTACCATCCGCAGCACATGACATGCCGCTCGCCGCCATCGCTGTGTGTGGCTTGGTACATGAGGTCGCGAGTGAAGAAATATACAAAAAAGAACAAGATAGACACTTGGAACGTTTATTACTGAAAAGACGAATGTGAGGTAGTACGAAAACAGAACCACGGGATACAAATTGTGCACTTGCGTCATCTAGTATCATTGCACCTCAAGTGGCATATTTGCGTGCATATAACCGACACCAATAATTGACAAATCTTGAAACTTGAAGGGAAAAGTGGAAGCGCGTGGCGCAATTTTTGGTGCGATTTACGCGCGTTTGGAGGGACGCGCGCGTTTTTTGACGAACGCCTTCGCGAAATCGCGCTGTTGCGTCCCGAATGGCTTGATATCTATTTATTTATTTATTTGAAATACTGTCAACCCTCTCCTGAGGGTCATTACAGGGAGGTACAACACTTGGTACAAATAAGTAGGTACATAATTATACAACTTACAATAAAATTTTTAAACTGAGATACATTTATACAACATTAGAAGTACTCTCTTACAACCAACAAAAAACAAAGAAATTTCAAATCACATAACAATAAAGAACAACCGGGATCATTTTTATGACAAATCACAAAAATGTAGATCAAGTGAGTGCATAAATTTGTGAACATCATTCGTATGTACTACGTCACCCGGTAATACATTCCACGCCTCAATCGTTTCAGGGAAGAATGAATGCTGGTACATTTTCGTTCGTGCAAAGTATGGCTGCAGCACTCGCCCATGATTTGCCCTCTCGCTTCGTTTCCCAGGTAGCTGTATGTAGTCATTTCTGTTAATTTTAAAATCACCCTCCAATATTTGAAAAAGAAACTTTAATCTATGTTTAAGTCTGCGTTTTTCAAGTATCTCTAGATTACAAAATTTTAGCATTTCTGTGACTGAATCAGTCTTCCTATATTTTGAGGATATAAAGCGAGCCGCAAGCCGTTGTCTTCTTTCTAGTTTATTTACCAAGACTTTCTGGTGGGGACTCCAGACAATACTAGCATATTCAAGTATTGGTCATATAAATGTTTTAAAAGCAAGAAGTTTCACGTCCATACTTGCGCCCTGCAGTTTTTTTCTGAGAAAGTATAACTTCTGTGAAGCGCGAGAAAGTATAACTTCTGTGATGCGCGACTGACGCGTGGTCGGAGGGTCGTGCGCGTCATTTTGATGAACGCTATCTCAAAAATCGCGCCGCCGCGTCTTCCTACTCGAAGTAGAAAAGAAAACTCCTCGCGCGGCGCATCGCCTGCTCGTCCGAGAAGTGGCGTTTAGGGTGCAGACGCGTGTTTGTTTGGTTTCTTCCAATGCCTCCAGACGGCGCTGACCTCCGCACATTTCGAAGGAACTTTTTGAAGCCGGCGTAGGCTTTTGACGAAAATGCAACCCGGCAAACGCGGCGTAAAAACGCCGCTGCTGAAAAACGTTCATTACCATGAACGTTCTTCATTTGTCAGTCTAGTCAAGTGTAGCTATTGAAAACGTCGCTTATCTCGTTTTCCTGAGTCATTGCTCTATCACAGCTGTGACGTTTTAATGATAACACGTAGGTGCGTGGGTGTATATATATATCATTTGTTTAAGTGCTGTTGGTTCATCAATATTGAATGTTTTCTAAAATCGTTGGAATTTCTTGTGTTAACCAGAAATAAAAATTAAACAACAATGATGTTTGACCCTACAATTCTGCTCCAAAACTAACTTGCATTGCTCCAAAACACACATTTTGGTGCTCCAAAGCTGCTCCAAAACAGCATTATTCCTGCTCCCTGAGCTGCTCCAAAACGCTCAAGCCCGCTTCCACCCCTGTGTCAAGGAAAACAGTTTCTGTTGAACAGCTCAAGAAAAAGAGGCGGCGATAGCTGCTCTGGAAAAAGAAATTAGTGCGGAAGTAGAGCTCCTTTCTGAAGTCATGTGCTGAAATGAAATTACGCCAACACTCCTTAAATTTTTCCTTTCTGCAACCTTGAAATCTTTGAAATGTCCTTGAATTTTGAGTCAAATATTGTGTACGAACTCTGTGCTTCCTTTAGAACAATCAATTTGAACAGTACATTAGTGCCTGTGATGATGGTGGCTTTTTATTGCGGCCGTAACCTCCGTGGCCACCGCACTGCTTGAGCAGCAAGTTGCTGACATCTAAGACCACACCCGCTTCATTGTTATAACAAGCATAGATATCATTTTTTGAATGGTCAGTTCATCGTACTCGCGAATGAAATGTGAACATATTGGTCTCGCAGGATCGCACAACTTTTCGCATATATAAGACACACCGTCGTAAAAGACGCACCAGCGCAAAAATATCTGAAGCAAAGGGGCGTCTTATACAACGGGAAATGCGGTAGATATATCTCGATGAAAATAGATGTAATATAAATTTTACTTCACGTTTCCTGTTTTGTTTCAGGTGGCCTACAAAGTGCAGCCAGGGCTTCTCCTGCACAGCCTGCGCCGCCACCTCTGAGCTCCCAGGATTCCGAAAATGACACGGACACAGAGTCGAGAGGTACGAGTGAGTGTTTTGGCAGTGAGGGGTTGAAAGCACAGAATTAGTTTGTGGCAGAAGAGCGCAGAAATTCTTGAACGTCCCGAGAAGTCGCAGCACAGTGCATTTTTGCCAGAGATTGAATTGAGACCTGTGCACTGCAAAACAATGAAAAACCTCGGAGCTGCAGAGATGTCGCGCGAAATGCAAAGGAACGAGTCTCGTATGTCAAAGGCCTCGCCAGTGTGTGCCTCTAGGGTTAAGCCTAAGAGCGCTTTCTGGTAGAATTCTGGGAGATCTTCCAACTGGAACCGCTTGGCGTGACAGAAGTCCGGTTTGCTAAAGTTCGCTAAAGAGAAAACTCCTCCCGAAGTGCCTGCAACTAGGCCAGAGCTTTTGAACGGACGCGTGCAGAGGAGGAGGGTTTTGAAAAGTGACATGAAATGTTTTGTGGCAAAACAGCCATTGTACGAAATATATTGTAGCACATCTGGATCCATAGCCGGGTAGGCTAGTAGTGGATCCATTGCATGAAACCGTATGTAATGACGGGAAAGCAAAGGACGAAATAAAAAACATCCACATCATAAAGGCCAAAAACGAGCAAATACGTATAAAGCGATATTTGTCTAATACAGTTGCGAGTGTGTGCTGTGTCGTCGGTTCCTCCCTTCTTATGTCCTTGTTCCCGCAGTGCGCCTTTTTGCTTTAAGATATGACGAAACAAAAATCATCCACTTCATGAAAGTCTAAAATGAGCAAATACGTATAAAGTGATATTTGTCTAATACAATGAAGGTAAATAATTGCATGCGGTGCTTACTGAAAAATCTGAAGTGCAAAGACAATAATTCTTAAAGGGGTACTGACACCTTTTTTCGAAGGAGAGTTTACTCTGCCGTACATATCTCCTGTATGCAGAGACGGCTGTGAGCAAGTGTGAAGCTCAGAAAATGCTGCTAAGATATGTTATTTTGATATTAATCAATTTTTCCGTGCCGCACCTACCGGCATCGACTCTAGCTTGACGTCAGGCTGCAGTACTAATTCTGGTGACTTCACGCAGCAGTCTGGCTAGTTGTGATGACGTCAGGTACCAAAACTTCCAAGATGGCCCCTTGTGCGTCACCAAAACGTTCAAAACGTCTGCTTGTGTGTCACCAATGGAGTCGGTGCGAAGCGCCCATGGAAACGTCACTATATATTGTGTGAGCACGTGACGAGAAGCTCATACCGTGTTGAGACGCCAGGTTACAGTAGGAACCGAAACTAGCTTTTAAAAACATTACGAGCCTGAGTGAAGCGCATGATATCAAGATCCCTAAAGAGCGGAGCCGATGGGGCGGTTGCAGGTGAGAAGGTCATAATTCTTGTCGCCCCCTTCTGTAATATACTTATAACTTGGCAGTGCGACGGGTAGGTACTGCAGCCCCATGATTGTATACAATAGGTCATATGTGAACGAAATATGTTGAAATATATTAAATGCAGTCATCCTTCGCTAAAATGAAATCGTGCCTTAAGCAATGTTAGACAACAATTCGACAACGTTTTGCATAGATGGTCAGTGTGGAACGAGTCGAGTATAGCTCCGAAATATTTATAAGCGTTGATGCATTGAATGGTTACTCCATTAAGGCGGAGATTGCAGTTATCCGGGGTGGGTGCGCTGGTTTGAGACGAAAATGATATACTTTGTTTTATTTGTATTTACGGTGAGTGTATTGCTGGCAAACCATCTCATTGTATTGTTCAGGGCTTCATTTGCAAGGAGTTCTCCTGTTTCAATGGAACGGTGCATTGCAGTGTCATTTGCATAGAGTGCAGCTTTTGAATGCCCAACATGTGAAGGATAACACTGATAAACAAGGAAAAATAAGAGGTCCAAGTACGGAGCCCTGCACTGCTCCAGCTGTTACGCATTTAACGTCTCATTTCATTTGAGCTGTTCGTGTGTACTTGTACGATTGCTCGGGTAGCTGCTTGAGAACTTAATTGTTATGCCATGAAATCCATACCGCTGAAGCTTGCAGATGAGAATGTCTTGGTCACGGAATCAATTGCTTTTTTGATGTCAATAAATATACCCAAGCAGATTTCGCCATTGTTCAATGCATGGTTAATCACTTTTGGACACTAAGATGACAGCTGTAGATGCCAAAGTTTGCTGCGAAAACCATGTTGGTGTCTTGATAGTGTTTCATTCAGTCATTCTTTTCGCTGTGAGTTTTTCAAAGAGTGTGTTTATGCAAGAGAGTACTGTAATGGGATGATAATTTGATAGGTGATTATGGTCACCAGTCCTATATATTGGCACTACCTTACCAAGCTTTAACTGGTCTGGGTAAATCCCTGTGCAGAAGAATGGATTAAAAATGCTTGTCGGTAGGTGTCCAAGTAATTCGATATTGTTAGGGGTGTGCGAATATCATATTTTTCAAATACGAATCGAATACGAATATCCACCTTCGAATATCGAATCGAATATCGAATATCAAAGGCAAAATGCCCCCACAGTAACGATATTTTATTTAACATGTAGCTATTTGAAGAAAAAAAAACATTAACAGCCTGACTGGCAACATAACGTACATCTCCAGAAAACAATGTCCAGGCTAGCACAATGCACATCACAACACAAGCAAATATCACGGCACAATGAAAGTAATGACTACATGTTATCAGTGAAGAAATATGAGTTGCTCCACATGATCAGGCAGCAGGCGCTCCCTTGTAACAGAGACAACCCCCCCCCCCCCACCCCCCTGCCACTGAAAAGCACGCTCACTTGGAACGGAAATGGCTGGTATAGGGGCAAAGCTTTGCCAGAGTGGGGTATCTGAAGGTGCCTACAGTCCGCCACCAGTCACGTGGGTTACTCTCTCTTCAGAAGTGGTCCCGCATAGTGAACGAGTGGTAGCGCGGCACGTTAAGGCCGCATAATATTGAAAATGTACGGTTACATGATCGCCAACAGCGCTGCACGTCGGAGATGCACCAGCAATAAATCATGCGTATTGGGGCGCTCGTCGCAGGCAGATATCGTGCCTCCGTGTACTTTCGATGTTTATCGCTCCTCTCGGCAACGTTTTTAGCTATACGAACGCAGCAGAAATGTGGGAGACGAGTTATTTTATGCATGATAATCGAATCGCATATTCGAATTTTTCGAATATTCGAAGTTATCGAATATTCGAAACTTTCTGAATACACGATTTTCGAATCGAATACGAATATTCCGAATGTAATATTCGACGAATATACGAAACTTTCGAATATTCGCACATCCCTAGATATTGTGTTTTATTAGGGTAGCTGTTGTTTCATAGTGCCCAACAGCCTTGTTCACAGCCATGTCTTCGACGGTCATTAGTACTTCAGATGAAGTAATTTCTCCGAACGCGAAGGTGTCGTCTTGTATTGGTGGCAGGATAGATCAGTGTTATCAGTTGTCAAGAGACTTTGGGCTGTAGTAACAAAAAAATCATTCAACTTATTCAGAAGGTCAGCTTCACTGTATTTAAGGCTATACAGATCTGGAACAATTATGCGTTTTTGGGATGGCTTAATAACGAAGTTAATTGTGCACCACACTTCTCCAGACATGCCTTTAGCTTGGATGAATTAATTGCTGCAATATTCTTTCTTTTTTTCTCGCATCAGCAAGAGGAATAGGTTCCTCGTTATCTTGTACTGTTCTTTATAGCAAACATTTGCATAATTTTGTTTCATCTTGCACAGCCAGTATGCTCTTCAACTTTAATTATACTCAAGATAGCATTAGTCATCTATGGAGATATCTTTGCTGATGGGTCTGCATTTCTGTATGAGGTATGCTCATTCTGGATTCTTGCAGATTCATGGACTCCTTCTCTCTGGTGGCAAAAGCGGGCTGAGCTCGCAAAAGCTTCTGCGAAGAGGTGCACAAAGGCTCCGAGAACTCGTCCCGAGGTCGCCAAGCGGCCTCTGCTTGTAAGGGCTAGCGAGGAACCCTCTGGAACTCCCAAAGGTGAGAGTAAATTTTTTGTAGAATGTTTACACTGGTCAACCATGGTGCTGGTGAGAGTGACTACAGGGAGAAATATTTTGCACTGTACGACATTGGAAAGGAGTTTATGCAGTCATGAATGCTGTAAAAGGGACACTGAAGCAATTTTAGAAAAAGAAATGGGCTTACGGTGTGATGTTATGTAATTTCGTGTGGTGAGCTCGAAAAACACGCCGAAAATTTGCATAAACAAGCCCGCACAACAGTATTTTGGCAAACACACACAGCCAGCACCTGGGACGGCGCCGCACATCTCTCTGCCGCTACGATTGTTCGAAGCTTCGCGACGTCATCGGGGGTGCCTGCAAGGCTGCTGGCTGCACATAGGAGCAGGCGATAGCGTGCAGTCGGTGTTTTTTCGTTTGAAATTAGCGCATAGTTGTTACTACGGCGATCTGTCGCTGTCGCAGTGAGTATGATGTAGTACATCTGTATTTTTAGAGTCAGTCGATCGTGTATACAAGCGATGACAAAACGTGCTGCCATTGCTGATTACACGACAGAGGAAAGCGCGCCCCCAACCCGCAACTTCCACCCGTGCTCAGTAGAGGCTAATAATAATTGAATTCGTGGGTAATGGCCTCTTCCCTATCGGCAACCAGTGCTGGAGTTTTCGCCGACTCGGAGCACCGCCCTGTCGGGTACGGCCGGAAACACTTTGGCATACAAATACGGGTGGCTACAAACGTGAACCATGCTTCCGTGCGCAATGATCAAACGAGGAAAAAGAGGCTTCGAGACCGGCGGTATTGTATTCACAAATGCCACAATCAAGAAGGTTTTATTTATTATCTGAAAAAAAAAAATCCAGAGCGTCGTTGACTCCCTCGCTTTTCATCGATGCACGTGGACTGGCCCTCTGGAATACATCACAAGTATTTTATTTAAAGCTGGCCTTGAGAAACTTAAGGGGGGACGCGGCTTTGGCATCGCGAAATTTGGCCAAAAAATCGATTTTTTGAAAATCTCATTTTCACATTCTGTGACCCCTTTTCTATCTAATTTCGAAGTTTCGTCCCTGAAAACGGCGTAGAAATGACGTAAAAATTTTTTATCGAAGCTAGGGTGGCGATGAATTTCACGGAAATTGCGAAAAAACGGCGTTTTTCGAGCCGCGATACCTCCGCAACCGCGTAACCTAGCGCCGCCATCTTTGTCTCTATGGATAGCGCGATTCTTCCGTTTCAAATTTGCCGCCTCGGCCGGCTGAACCAGGCAAGAGCAAGCGCACAGCAAGCCAAAGTTTAAAGGTACCACGACAGTTTCCGATTGGCGACGCGCGTCACGTGACTGTACGGCGGCTCCGCATTGGTCGCCCGTGCGGTCGCTTGTAGCAATCGGCGCAAAGGTCGTCTGCTCTATGCGCTGGCGGTGCTGACGGGCCGCTTACTGCGAGCGTTTTCAACTTGTCGCGGCGTGGTTTCGAGATCGCATCGCCCTGTGATAAGACTGGCGCTCGTGAGAGAAAAACGTTGTTGTCCAGTTTGGCGCATCGCAGTTTTGAGATCGGTTCCCACATGCGATCATGGACCGGCGATCGTTCAAGAAGAAACGCAAGACTGCGCAGCGATTTGGTGCTCGTAAGCCGAAGCCGCCGATCGTGAAAAAGAAATTCAATCCGGCGACTTCTGCGAGCAGCGACGACGGCGTGCGGCACGACGAGGACTCGCAGCCGAGCACAAGCACGCACGGAGCATCGTCCGCGAGCATCGACGAAACTGTTGATATGCCGTTGGAGCAGTGCTTTGTGCCGTCGGAGGAAACATCCGTTCGTCGTTCCGCGCAGGCTGCAGACATCGCGGATGCTCAGCCAAGCACTTCGCGCGAGGATGTATCCATCGCAGATGCTCAGCCAAGCACTTCGCGCGAGGATGTATCCATCGCGGATGCTCAGCCAAGCACTTCGCGCGAGGATGTATCCATCGCGGATGCTCAGCCAAGCACTTCGCGCGAGGATGTATCCATCGCGGATGCTCAGCCAAGCACTTCGCGCGAGGATGTATCCATCGCGGATGCTCAGCCAAGCACTTCGCGCGAGGATGTATCCATCGCGGATGCTCAGCCAAGCACTTCGCGCGAGGATGTATCCATCGCGGATGCTCAGCCAAGCACTTCGCGCGAGGATGTATCCATCCGCGGATGCTCAGCCAAGCACTTCGCGCGAGGATCTAGACATCGCGGATGCTCAGCCAAGCACTTCGCGCGAGGATCTAGACATCGCGGATGCTCAGCCAAGCACTTCGCGCGAGGATCTAGACATCGCGGATGCTCAGCCAAGCACTTCGCGCGAGGATCTAGACATCGCGGATGCTCAGCCAAGCACTTCGCGCGAGGATCTAGACATCGCGGATGCTCAGCCAAGTACTTCGCGCGAGGATCTAGACATCGCGGATGCTCAGCCAAGATTCGACCTCGCG
>NC_051181.1:38927810-38952724 GCF_013339695.2 Rhipicephalus sanguineus | reverse complement strand
AGTAAGCGTTGAGAGCACAGAAAGTTTACGAACCGTCTCCTGATGCCTCGAGATACCGCGCGCGCAAGCGACTGCGCCCTTCGAACGATGCGGTCCCCCCCCCTTCCTCTGCTCGCTTGGCGTCCCTTCGTGCTCCTTACGAAAGACGGGCAGGGCGTTTCCTCTCTGTTTGATGAGCAATCGATGGCAGGCTTGCACGCGGGAAGATGTTATCTCATGTGCTCTCCGTGCGACGGAGACAGACAGCCGGCTAGTTTAATCTCCGCTGCAGCCGCATTCGTCGCCAGTGCTCGCGAGCATTTACCCGCGGCTAGAATGCGCGTGGTGATGTTATTAATTTGGACTTTATACGGAAAATTGCGGCAACGGCGACGGCAAAAATCCGCCGAGAGTGTCCATATAATTGCTATCACAATTTTTTTTTTAAATTGAGGAGCTGTGAAGTGGATGATAAGCGAAGCTGTTTTGCGCATGGAACAGAGGTGACATGGTGGAGGACAGTTTGCTATGTAAGGCCAGGTTGTCAACGGCCACTGTTCAAGTTCAATACGCAATGTTAATGCGAAAGCCTTAGATGCTTTATCAAACACTAAAATTGACCGTTGGCGGCGTCAGTCGATTGATGCGAAAAATAATCATCATGTGATGGCATCATTATCGCGTCATAGATCGTCAAAACTTGTGACGTTATCATGGCGTCATATATTGTGATGTCATGTGATGACGTCATCACATGACATTGTCGCTTTACACTGCTTCTGTGATCGGTGCGCCGATCATGGAGCTAGCGCAAAACCAGGTGAGTTGCAGAAAGCTTGCAGAGAGGGAGGGGAAGGATCAACCCGTCGATCGAGAAGAAAAAGAACCTGGCTTTCGCGTTAGTTTTCTTAGGGGATGCATTAGGGACAGTGTGGCTCTTTGCCATTGAGGCACTGCTGTACATCACGGCGTTTGTGTACCACGTGTGCTGATAACCACATAGATGTATTAGAGTGTTATTTCATAAAATGCAATTTTATTGATCCGCTCTTCTGTTTATTTGCTAGTGTCGAAAATAATCGTCCAAGAGGTTAATCCAGAACACTCAACTGCATGAGCCCTTATTTTTGCATTATCGAGTGAAATATGGAGTTCTCCTTAGATGATTTTTTCCACGAGATTTGTAATGAATCGAAATATTTCTAGCCTTCATAAGAGCCCCATAATAATATTCAAGTGCTTGAATGTTAATGCAATATGCTTCTGTAGTGCACTCCAGGATGTAAAATTTGCTGCTCCAGAGTGCTCCCAGATGCAAAATTATCTGCTCCAAAGTGCTCCAAGATTACAATTTTTGCTGCTCCAAAGTGCTCCAAAACGGAAATTTTGCTGCTCCGAAAATTGCTCCAAATCAGAAGTCCTCGGTAGCATCACTGCTTCTAAGCGCTTTGGGCTGTAATATTTAATTTGTAGGCCGCACTCATTTTCAGAGCTAAGGGTAATGTCCGTCTGGCGCCACCAATGACCTCTGCTGTCCTCGACGTGGGAGAGCACTTTAGTAAAGTGGCAACAAAACATCATACATTGGGCAGCTTCGGCCACTCATGGCTTAAGCATGCCGCACCGCACGTTTTCTGGCTGCTGAAACGCTGAGGTGAAGGTCGAGGTGATACAGGAAGACGTTATCTGCGAAGCCGAAAACATGTGATAACGGGAAGTGAAATAACCGGCTCGGAAATCATTGAGCCTAACTTTTTACAAATGTTGTTTAGGCACAGTGTGCGTCGAGTGGGGAAGATGGTTAGAGCGTACAATGCACGTAATGGAAGGGAAGCAAGCAGGCAGTGAGAAAACAACTGCATAACAGCGCTCCTGCTGATTGTGGCATTTAGTTACAGATTAAGGTATCATAAATAATAATAAAAAAAAAATTAAGTTGGCCTTCACTGCATAGAGATGCTTTATTCTGTGTGCAAGGAGAGTTTTGACGAAGTGACCTAAACCACGTGTTCGTGGTGTCTCGCGTGCTTCTGATTAAAAAATACTGGCGGGGTAAGTTGAGGTTATGAGCTGCAAACTGCGTACGCGTTAGGCCTTTAGAGAGCGGCAGCAGCCCACCCCCGCAAACGCTAGACACAATTAAAAGTTTGAGAATACATTTTTCTTGACGACATGACACCAGAGCAAAGTTTTACTGCAGGAAAATATTTAAAACTAGATTTACGTGCAATGCAAGCTGATAACTATCAATCTCACTGAAGTGAGCACACACAGCAAGGGTAATTTTGGCCCATTAAATCTCGTGAACAAAGCAAATGAGGACATACATACTAACACGGTGTTTTCACTGACATAAGCGCTCTTCGACAAAAAAATTCGTCAGAATTGAGGCCTGAGTTTTTATATTTTTTGAAAATGTACTTTTTTGAAAACTCGCTCCTTTAACTATTTTCTTCTTATTTTGCGCTGCCTGTAGTAAAAAGATCTTCCGCATAAATGTTGCAATGGCTCCTTGAAATACTTGGAAAAATGCATGGATGTAATTCACAGTAATGCGTATTAAAACCAACAAAAAAATTTTCGACGCATTATTTATAGTTCGCGTTAAATTCGGCCGTGAAATCCGAAAACATTGCAGTGAACAAAAACAGGAGGCCCGCGCCGCCACCTTCAAATATCTTTTTGGCACGCTGGGAGCGTTTCTTGGAAATAAAATTTTCGGTTCCGTGCACTTTGAATGTGCCCACGTAACATATAAAAAACCCAGGCAAAACAAAAATTGCGACCGGACAGGCATGTTCGATCTCTCGTGGAATCGCCTTTTAGAGGGCGGCAGCAGCCCACTTTCGCACACGCTAGAAGCAAATAAAATCTGAGAACACATTTTGCTTGACGAAAAGCCACGAGAGCAAGGTTTTGCTGCAGCAGAATAATTAAAACTGCGATTTACGCACAATGCACGCTAATAACAACCATCAGTCGCACTGAAGTGAGCACACACAGCAAGGGTCATTTTGGCCAGTTATATCTCGTAAACAAAGCAAATGAGGACATATGATATTAAAACCGTGTGTTCACTGACGTAAGCGCTCTTCGATAAAAAATTTGCGTCAAAATTGAGACCGGAGTTTTTTTATTTTATTTTTTGAAAATGTACTTTTTTGAAAAATCTTGCTTCTTTAACTATTTTTTTTTCTTTTTTGCGCTGCACGTAGGAAAATGATCTCTTTTCTCTTTTCTATAGTTGACACTGTTTTCAAGTTTCTGTTTGTAACAGCAAAGGCGCCAAGGCGCCTCAAAGTTAGGACCCTTTTTTAATTTCGGCCGTGTTTGCCATTTTTTCAGATTTTCTTCTTTTTGAGGACGGCATAAAAAAGCATGGATGTCATTCACAGTAATGCGTATTAAAACGAGCAAAAAAAATTTCCGACGCATCATTTATATTTCGCGCTAAATTAGGCCGTGAAATCCGAAGACATTGCAGTGAGCAAAAACAGGAGACCCGCGCCGCCACCTTCAAATATTTTTTTGGTGCACTGGGAGCGTTTCTTGAAAATAAAATTTTCAGTTCCGTGCACTTTGAATGTGCCCACATAACATATAAAAAACCCAGGCAAAACAAAAATTGCGACCGGACAGGCATGTTCGATCTCTCGTGGAATCACCCTGCAGTGACCACGGTGGAGCCCGAGCCCTATTGCTCTATTGGCATCAGGTGGCGCTACATCGACACGTTGAATGTAAATGTTTTTAACAGCAAAGCTGTTTAGGCTAGCCGTAAGTTGTATGACGTATTAAGATTCATAAACGGGTATGTGCCACAGAAATTGGGCACGTCTCACTGCTCACCCTTGGTCCATTAAAAATGAAGAAGGTAATAGTTAGCCCAACAACAAATGGCTGTGAAGAGACGGCGGCGAAGTGAAAGCTCCCGAGTACGTACGAAGACAGAATACGGAGGAATTGGAAAGGCAATGGCTGCTGCGAGAAGACTCCAAAGCGATGGAAGGCCTATGCCAACGACGACATGCCTGTAGATCTATGAGAGGTGTGAATGCTTGGTTTCAGCGCGAGTTTGTCTCTTGTGCTTAGACATCCGTGTGGTGTCTGTGACGGTCTGTGGTTTACCTCTAACCTCTCTGCCCTGAGAATAAACGTAGACACAACCTACTATCACCTAGCTTAAGCCCAGCAACGACCTAGGAGCAGCATAGAAACAGCCTGCATCACCTAGCTAAGGCCTAGAAACAACCTAGAAGCAACCAGATTAGTGTTCAGAATAGTCCAGTTTCGCTGTTTCAAGCCTTGCGTGGCTTAGTGCAAGCTTTGCCAATTATTTTTTATTCGATGACATTAGATGTGATGGAACATCTCTGTACCAATGATAGGCTGTCTGTATCATCATATGAAAGACACCAATACCGAGTAGCGGCGGCAACTGTCAGTCGTGATCGAAAAATGCGATCCGAGTTCGCCTCGACTGAAATTGCCCGTGCGATGTCGGGGTGGCGTTGCCCGGCTCTGGTCGATATTTTCGATCATGATCGATGCTACATGGGTGCAACCACCCGGTTTCAAGACGTCTGATGTTATTCGACATGGCAGCAGTAGTTGCCTTAGTACTAGACTCCGTACGGCATGACAAGAAAATGAAAAATCTCTCCCGCCTTCGCACAAAGTTTTTCTAAGACAATTCACGCCACCCTTTCACGAAAAGCAGTCACTTGCAGTTTCTCGTGCAGTTGCTGCTGTACGTTGATGCCATGCTGCACTTTTTTGGGCTGTCCAATCGCTGGCGAGAAAGATGGATTTAGAGACGCACTGTGAGCCAGTGAAAGCCACGTCCACAGCCACTTAGACAACTAGATGTACAGTGCATTAGAAAAGGTACTACAGTAGATAACTAGTATACGTGTTTCCTTGGAGACTGGGAGTAATGTATTGCCCTCTAGCGGGTGGCATGGAGCTGCGTAGCTTAGGTGCTTTTGAGCTGGAGTGTCCATTCTTGCAATTCCTATGTTACTCTATGGTGTGGCGGTGATTCATTGGCGGGCGTCATCTGTTCCATAAACGCTGCCGATAGCTCGTTTCAAGCATTGCAGGGCACGTAATTAAAGCAATGGTCCGTAGTAACTACATGTGTGCTGCTAAAAGGGCTATTACTTCTGTTTCTGGACATTGTGGAATGAAATCTGGGAGCGCTAGCCATGGATGGATGGAACAGTATCGAATTTTCTGTGCTACGTGTCCTGGAAAAGCACATGAACTGTGGGAACATGTTGACACTTTTCCTCAAGGATTGGGCGCGAGGCCCACGACTGGAAACGCTGGCGCCACTGTCAGTGTGACGTGCTTGGCAGGATCGCTTGGCCTCAGCGGCTGCGTCGGCTGTTGGTGGAGCGCTGCCGCGTGCTTTGAAAATGAGTTTCAAGTTCCACCTGTGCTGCGGTCTGTTCAAATGCGGAGGCTTTCTTGCATTTTCAACACAATTGAACTCATTGGGATAGGAGTGGCTGCCTCCGAAGGCAACGAACATGGTACTCTATTGCTCGATTCCGCAGTGCCGGACTTACGCAATGGAGCCCAGTGTC
The DNA here is from genome assembly GCF_013339695.2 of Rhipicephalus sanguineus. NCBI lineage: Eukaryota > Metazoa > Arthropoda > Arachnida > Ixodida > Ixodidae > Rhipicephalus > Rhipicephalus sanguineus. The sequence continues at coordinate 38,947,154 of NC_051181.1, read as the reverse complement.
AGCCTGCACCGGTAACCACAGGACAAGAAACTGCGCGAAGCATGGGTCATGAAGATAAGAACTGTCAAGAAGCCATCGGCCACCAGTCGTGTGTGCAACAAGCAATTCCAGGACGAAGAGGCCTGTTACTTCTGTTCCTGTAATGAAATCTGGGAACGGTTGCCATAGATAAATGGAACAGTATTGAATTTTTTGTGCGTTGTGTCCTGGAAGAGCACTTGTACGGTGGGAACATGTTGACACTTTTCTTCAAGTATACTTTATCCATGGATCTTCATCCAGAAGAGCTTTTCGCAATTAGTTCCACCAGCACATGCGCGTTTGTAAATGTTCTTGCGGTAAATGCCTTCTAAAAGGCCCTACCCTTTCGAGCTTGTGATTGCTAGAGTCCCAACAAGAATTTCTTGCTTGCTGCTTTTAAAAATGTCATCTTGTTAATAAAAGCATGCCTCTTGTTTTTAGCAGCCGCAGTTCGGTTTTAAGATGCGCAGTTTTGATCAGCCAACCACAGCCCGCGCCTTTCGTAATTGCTCAGCCAACCACAGCTCGCACCTTTCGTACATCGCTGCTGCCCTCACAGGTAGCCGGGTAGTCCGGATAGCCATCGCCTCCATCGCGACTGATCGCGACCGCTTTGTTGGTGGAGTCCACTTCCGCGAGTTTTCGCATACCACCGCATTCCTCTTTTGCGTGCGTGCTGTGCTGCTTGAATTTTTGACTTCTCGTGTAGCAATGGCCAGCGTCAAGAAGCGCAAGAACATTGACTTTGCGATGAAAGCACAGTGGTGGGAAACCTGCGCCAATCTGCGCCAACTGGCAATTGCTGCTCCACACTGCTCCAACAGGGTCTTTTTTGCCTAATTTGCGCCATTGCTGCGCCACAGTGTGGTTTTAGGAACCGAAACTAATGTTTCGTGGGCAGCGCGCTTCGTGAGCGGATGCACGTGTGGGTCGCCATCTTGAGCTGCTGCATTTGTTAATGGCGCCACTAGCGTCCCAGCCGTCGTGACAGCCGACGCAATCATATCAGTGGCAACGGTACAGCAGCACTAGCACCCTAGCTACCCTAGCAGCACTGCAACCTTGCTGCAACCTTCGCTTTCTGCAAGTGATGCGCACTCCTTCGTGCTGATGCTCTAGCGGTCCTGGCAGCGGAGGGAGGTGCGTTTGTGTTGTCGCCAAATAAAAGCGTGCAGTATGGTTATGACAGAGATACGCTTGCTGTGCCGTATGCGTGCGTTTATTGTAATGGCATGGGTGTAGCGTGGTTTCTGTGTGTGCGATCCGCAACGATCAACTCCGCAACAGCGAGCTGCTTTTGTTTCTACAAAGTGGTGCGCGTGTGAACGCGGTCCGGCACAACGAGCAGCGACGATCGGCGGCTAAATGTGTGCAGTAGGCTTAAAGCAGCGCGACGCATAGGCATGCCCGAGAAGTTAGGTGAATATTGGCCTCGAGGAGTTACGGAGTCGCCCTCTATCGGACGCGCCTCGATTGCATGCTAGGCAGGATACCGCCGGCGCGCTCCCCATAGGTTTTGCCGACGGCGCTCTACAAAAACACCTCGCGGAAGCCCTCCAGGGCATTTCTGTAAGTACTTTCGAAATGAGCTGTGTTCTTTACTGTCAAAATAACCATATTCGACGAACTGAAAGCACAAGACAGTCTACAGTCGCTGTCTCTTTGCAGAAAACCGAGCACCCGCTTCACGCTATCATCCCTGAACCGGCTTCTTGGGTGAAAGGTAGTCACTCGCTGAGTGCAAAGTATGTGAAATATCTCGTTAGAGTAGACTGCCTGTATAAGCAAACGGAGCATAACAGAAAGAAGCCTCAAGCCAGCGATCGCACGGGTTCGCGACGAGCTGATGGTGCCTCTGCATGTATGAGCGTCTGCATGTATGTTCGTATTGATGGTTTCGCTTTTGCTACGAGCGCGTTTTGGCACCGCGCTGTGACCTTTAGGCCGCAAAATATGAGAATTAGTGAGTAAACAAACAACTACTGTTGCGCGGATGCTATCAGAGCAGTTCAAAAACAATTTCCTTACAACTGCGGCTTCGGTGCGCATGGCAACTTTGTGATCTGCCGTCCCGACGATTCAGTGTGTTTTTCTTTTTCGATCTAAATTCGGGTACGTTTCAATGTCATTTGACAAGTTGTCTCGCACTGCGTATTGATCGGTCTTCTCAGCGGGCAAATGCCGCTGCTTCTGTTTCTTTATTCAGCGCATTCGTTTCGTTTGGTGCTCACACAAAACGTGAGCAACTGCGACGCCTCTTTTCAATGCTCCTTAATTATCGTTCCGTTTGCATTCCAGTGAACTTGCCGCTCTCTGTCACCAACAAATTCATAGACCAAAGCTTCACCACTTCGAGATTGCTGGTGGAAGAAGAACCAGTCTACGAGACCGAGCATGCAGCATGCGACGCCTAGAAAAAGAAAGAAAATACAGTAACGTTTGCCGGACTTGTTCTGCAAACGTCGGCTGTGAACTAGGACCCATATGAACTTGAAATACCGGTGAATAAAATAGAAGTTATTGCAGCAACCAGCAGCCGCCAAACAGGATAGTAATTATTTGGCGTGTACCCCAGCAATTTTGGCAGCAGTGTCGTGTCTAACGCCAACAGTGTGGCATCTTTCCACGCAAATAAAGCTCCAAGAAAATACATGGGGTTGGCCGGTGGGCCGATCACGTCAATGCAAAATTTATGTAGCTTATGAAGCAATGCATGCCTCATCAAATGGGAAGGTTGCCCGTCGGCGTCACGCGTCGGCGGCGTCAACACTAGTGATGCAAAAAATAATCGTCACGTGATGGTGCCACCATATGACGTCATCATGACGTCACAGATCGCCAAAATATGTAGCGTCCTTATGATGTCACATAATGTGACATCACATGATGACGTATTCACACGTCATGGTCGCTTTGCATTGCCTCCGTGATCGGTCACGGAGGCTGTGCAAAACCGCGTTAGGTGCAGAACGCTTTTGGAGGGGGGCGCGGGAGAATCAGTACATCGACTGACAAGACGAAGATGGCTTTCGCCTTCTAGTCATCTTTAACGAATGCATAAGGGACCCTGTGCGTTCTTTAATTCAACGTATCTAACCAATGACTTGCGCATCTGCAGCCGATTTTGTGGACGCTAAGCACGGGGCCGACGATCAAGAGGCCGCACGGGAGGGTTCGGAGATGGCATCGCACGTGGTAAAAGGCAGCGCTTTTACCATCCTGTGGCAGATAAGCATCATTTGCCGGCGGGAAGCGCGCGCGAACCATCGTCTCAGTGCGCGCTGTCTGCTACTCACCGAACATCGCAGGCCCGACGCAGTAACAAAAGTCATCGTCGCGGAAGTGCTTGTTGCACACAAGAGTCGTAGCGGATGGCTACTTGCCGGTTCTTAGCTTTACAACCCATGCTTCACGCTGTTTCTTGTCCCGCGGTTACCAGTGCAGGCTGACACTGGGCTCCTTTGCGTAAGCGCACCGAGCGGTAGAGCCCCATGTTCGTCGCCTTCGGAGGCAGACACTCTATTACAATGGTTTGAATTGAGTAGAAAATGCGAGAAAACTTCCGTATTTGAACAGACCGCAGCGCATGTGGTACTTGAAGCTCGTTTTCAAAGCACGCGGCAGCGCTCCACAAGCAGCCGACGCGGCCGCTGAGACCACGTGATCCTGCCAAGCACGTCACGCCGACGGTGGCGCCGGCGTTTCCAGTGGTGGGCCTTGAGGCCAATACTTACTGCAACAGGGTTGTCAGCGATACGTCATACTGGCACGGTCGTCGGTGGCCGCCACCTCACATTTGTTATTTCCCTATGCTTACATCGCTGCAATCGCGCGGAAGTAGGAATCGCTTATCGACCGATTTCCGCACTTCTCTAAAAGGCGGAAGACACTGTGGCGTCAGCAAGTTCAGTGGCGCAGTAAAAATTTTATTGCGTAAAACGTTATCGCGGCACGCAGTGTGTGTGTGTGTGTGTGTGTCGGGTGTGTGTGTGTGTCGGGTGTGTGTTGGGTGTCCCAGCTAACTTGTTCCAAGGGTTAAAAAATGTAATATTAAAGGCAGTTGAGTGAAATCATTTACATATTGCTGACAGCCACCTTGTGCATTAGATATTTTTTTTTGTTTTGTAAATAATTTCTTAATTAGGATTATTTAACTCAATTGCTAAATATTGACTTTAGGCAAGAAGTGGGATTTGCAAAGTTCAAGAGAGTCTTCACAAACCCCCATTGCATTATTTGCAAGAAAGGAAGTCTCACGTGTACCATTTCTTCAGAGCTGCAAAGAAGCCAGAGAAATATGAAGAAAAAAACACGTGACTAGCGGTTTTGCACGCCGCTATTGTGCTGCTTTCAGCCGTGGTTCGAGCGAATGAAATCAGCTGCCACCGCGACTCGACGGCTTCATCACAGCTAGTTGCAGCGGTAGGCTGATAAGTTCGCTGTCGTTTCTTGGCCCGTGTCAGAGTTGGCGCGCGTAACGGTGCAAGTTTTAGCGAGCGTGGGCCAAGCAACAACCGCCAACTTATCGGCCTACTGCTGCAACGAAGCCGGCGAGTCGCGGCCGCAGCTGATTTCGTTCGGTCAAACCACCGCTATGGTGGCTACCACGGCTGAGAACAGCACTATCACGGCACGCAAGTGCGCTAGTCACGTGGAATTTTTTTTGTATTATTGCACCTTGAAGAAGAACAAGGCGGATATTGAGGCAAAGGCGGCGGTGCAGCGAATGTCGGTAGCCTGTCGTGTGCGCATTCCTGCCCACGGAAAAATAGAAAAGGCACTCTATGCCTGGTGGTCTCTTCCCGGCTGCCGTACCACCTGAAGTGTCTGCGCGCGATTTTGTGGAAGCGGACTGCAATGTTCAGGCTGTTGCGAGCCTCGCTGACAAGGACATTGTAGCTGCGGTCGCAGGGACCCAGGGTGCCCAGGCCGACAGTTCCAGTGACGAGGAAGATCGTCCGAACAAGGCGGCGGCTTCACGCGCGTACTCCGCCGCTGAAGTGGCGGCAGCGTTTGGCTTGATTCGCTGTTGTTGTGGCGACATGGAGAGAACCGGGCTGTCACATCTGGACGGCCTCGATAAGATCAGAGGCCAGCATCTTCAACTTCAGTTCGAAGACGAAGAAGCAGGCCAAGATAATAAGAGATTTTTTTTTTTTTGATGCAAATAAGGCTCTCTTGCATCGTGTGTGCGGAATTAGTTGTCAATTCTTGAATGCGCCGATTGTAGGTGATCGTCCGCCACTGGTAAGGTCTCCGGGCCTGTATTTTTTTTATATCGAATTTTTCATATATGAAACTAATTTGCGATCCCTTTCGAGTTCGATATATCCGTGTTCGACTGTATCGCAACGTTGCCGTTGATAATTCAGGTGGCCTACTTAACATCCTGATAACAAAGGAGCTGAGGGCCTCTGTTTCATCCACAAGGCATCGTTACCATGCATATTTGGAAGCACAGAAGAGGAAGCAACAAGAAGCGAATGATTCAAGGAAGGCACCTTTTAGAGGACGAAATTGATAATTTCAGGAGAAAGAAAGGGAAACTGGAAGCTACAGTTGCTGATCCAGCAACTTCAGCGGATGAATTGGCTTTGAAAGCACGAGAGACAGGTGATGTCATATACATTGTGATGCCAAACAGCATCAGGAAAACAGCGAAAAGCAAGACAGAAGGCTAAACATCATCCAAGGAATAACGGCAAAACATCTGGAGCTTTTGTGAAAGCTTACCACCTGTCACAGTGTACTCCTAAACTCATCTTAGTCCATTCATAATGCGAGTCGTTTTCTCGGTGTTCAGTGAATGTGTTGTTTTTTATGACTGGTACCAGGTCACTTACTGAGATGTGTCCTTGAAAAAAACTTTTGGGCCTTGAAATTCCTTAAAAACCCTGGAATTTCTGCCTTCAAAATCAATACAAATCCTGAGTACGTCAATGATGTGTGAAAATTTTGGAGTACTTTTTTTAACACCTTGAATGAATACCTGCAAAGGAAACAACTTGATGTTCACATCACATTGTGGAACAACTGTAGGGTGTCAAGCAGATATCGGACATGTACATTCTTGAGTCACAGCACAGCGGACGACCTCTTGCAGAAGTTGACGGAAACACCCACTTTTTTTTTCCCTGAGCAAGATCGTGCTGCTCTGATGGGCAACCCGATTGCCCACTGGAGTCTTTTCAACAAGTTACAGCAGCACATGAAAAATCACTTGTTCAGTGCTTGGATATTGGTTCATGTGGCTTGCGCACAGTGCATAATGCTTACAAAGCCGGAATGCATGCGACAAGCTGTCCAGTCGATAGCTACCTGTCCAGCTTATTCTCACTCTTCATGATGCACAGATTTTGTTGAAGAGATGGGTAGTAAGCAGTTTCCACTTCATTTCATACCCCACCATTGGGTCAAGAACATGCCAGGGTTGCCACCTGTCAGTTTTTTTTAAATCCCTTCAAGTGTAGTGATCATTAGAATGAAGCATATTACTGCATGTGCAAGTATATATGAATATTCTATATTTCTGTGGCATATGCACAGTATACACTTTAAGGTTCGTTTGCGTCTGTGAAGACACTGACCTGGTGTATTCAGACGCAAAGAAGGGCTCTTTATGGACGAAGTATGTGCGGATCCTTTTCAGTGCAGCACATTCAGAGCTATGACTAAGACCTGACTTTTGTACAAGCGTCATTCTGATCACGTGTATTTGTATGCCAGCAATTAGGCCGCTCGGTTAGCTCAGTGTTGCACTTTTGGGAGCATGTACGTTAAGTTTATCTTGCTCTAGGAAAGCAATTAATGTTACATTAACTGGCACTGCATGCCAAAGAATTAACGTGGTGTCTGTTGTTGGACATTCATTTCATCTCTTGGATCTCCCCCTACCTCCCGCCCGTGCCATCCCTTCGAAGGGCCGGTTTTATTTTTGGGGAAAGGTGGCAACGCTAGTACTGGAGAGAGTTCTGGCTATGTGGGAGCATTTGAAGCACTACACCGAAGCAGTGGGTGTCCACAGGCTACCCGTGCCGAAATGTAGAGCGTATGAGAATGTCGGTGGTTTTCTAAAGGACCCAGCTTACACTTGCGAAACTGAACTATTCCCTAAACATTGCAATGGTTGTGCAGCCTTTCTTGACTGTTTTTCAGAGAGATTCTCCCAAGATATTTTTGTTTTTTTTTAAATAGAGCTTGAAAGTGTTTTGAGGAGCCTCCTTGCAAGGTTCGTGAGGCGCTCGGTATTGACAGAAGCCACAAGCATCAGGAAACTCCTTCGGATTGATGTTGACGATGCTGCCAATTACACGTCTCTTGAGAAGAAGGTGGACGGGCGACCGACACAATCTTAAACCTTTGTGGGCCAATTTTTTTCGCGAAATGCGCCGCAATAATTCTGTATCTTTTTTATTGCTAAATTCCATAGGTTGGCAAACTCACTCATGAGTCCACTTACTCACTCAGACTCAGATTGAGCTGCGAGTTTGAGTCTGAGTGAGTCCGGGTGAGTAATATTTTGGTGGGTGTTAGCCCGAGTGAGTCTGGTTGAGGAAAATATTGGTGAGTGCGAGTTCGAGTGAGCCCTATGGATGGATGGATGGAAGAACTTTATTATAGAGTGAGCCCTAAATGTAAAATATATTTCAGGAGTGAGTCTGAGTGAGCTCCACCTTTAATTGCTGACCTGTGATCCTATCCACTCAGCCATCTGCATTACTGTCAGCCTTATATCGGCTTAAGTTTATACTCAGATCTGTTACCACACACCTCAATGCACTAGCGTTCATGCACCACCTCAATGTTTATTGATCTGAGGTGTGAGTAAGGGGGGGGGTTGCTATGACCTCCCAACTCTTTTACGGGACTTTCTTAAAGGGGTCGTGAAAAGAAAATTAAGCTGCCCGGTTGTAATTTTCCCTTCTTCAATAAGGATTAGATGTGCTGATTCCAAAATATTTCGGCGCAATATTCAGTCTACAATTAAGGACACCAATTTGAAATCGCAGTTTATTTGTGCTCCTAAGCGATCATGTGACACCACCGGCCGCCGTAGGCTCTAATGTGACGTCAGGTTAAGACAAGTTGTGAACGCGACATTATCTCGCTTTTGCCTTAAAATATTAGATTTATAGGAATTCAGGAAAGAAAACAATAACACAGCAGTTATTGCGCTCTGACTTGTATACTGTGCTTGTACAGCACGTGATCTGCTTGGTTCCGCTTTCAAGCACATCCGGCTCCGTGCTCAGTCGCGTGCAATTCCATGTTGTCTTCGCTCACACGGTGCAGTCAGTGTCCAAGTTTTTTCGTGCTGATTGTGTGAAGCCATGTTTTACGGCTTTTTCGGGTTGCTTAGTCCTCGCTATGCCAACCGTGTGCGTCGTCAGACAGTGCCGTACAACTTATCGGAGTGGAAACGACATTCGCTTTCACAAGCTGCCCAGCGAGCCACAGCGCAGAGCAGTGTGGCTTCGAGCCATCAATCGCGATGACCCCGATGATATGGGAACACAAATTGGTTTCGTTTGTTCCGACCACTTTGTGCCGGAACACTATGAAACCAACCTCAAGATCCTTCGAAGTCTCGGTTTTGACACGAAAAACGCTCATCTCAAACGTGACGCCGTCCCGACGCAGGACCTCTCGCTCGGCGCACCACCAAGAAAGTGGGGGAGATCTGAGGCAAGTTTGTAGTATGAAAATTGTTATAGTTACCACACGCACGCTTCCAAGCACCCGCTTAGCTCGCACGCGCCTCGCGAGGAATGGAGTCAAAGCAGGCCGGCGTAAGTCTCAAAGCCCAAGAGCCGACTCCGCTCGAGCAGACGACGCTGTAGTGCAGGAAGGTCGGTTATGTTGAAACGGCGCAATTTGTATGCGCGACGTTATGGCGACGTCGTACAGTGCCACAATCACGTGCCGCATCGGAACAGTATGATTCTACGAACCTCGGTCAACTATAGCTAAGTAAACATCGCTGTCGTCGCCATGTTTTGTCGACAACGGAGACTTTTCATTGGCTACTTAAAGTGACGTCGGCTGTACAGTTGAGGGGAACGTGAGCAGGGAAATCGAAAATGTGTTTTTATAGTTATTAAATGAACGGTTACGATGAAACGACTGAATGTTTATTATTGAATGGATGGCCAGGATTACGAATACACATGCAGTTGAAAATTTTCGGAAAACGTTTCACGACCCCTTTAATTGAAATATGTCGTGTGAGTCACATATTTCATAACGTCCTTACTAGATTGAAACTCCTGAAATCTAGTATTTGAAGGTACAAGACCCAAAGGCATATCATAGAGCTCCCATTATTTTAGATTTTGGCATTCAAGAGCATTTACACCATGATCGGAATACTAGCTCACTTAATTAATGCCAGCAGACTCGCGAGTTGACTCACTCAGGCTCACTCAGGTTCAGGCCAAACGGCTAGTCTGAGTCCGAGTGAGTCCGGCTGAGCAAAATGTTGGGGAGTTTGAGTCAGAGTGAGTTCGGTTGATAAAAAGTTGAGTCTGAAGCTTTCACAGCAAAATTATATTCTTGAGTGAGTCTGAGTGAGTTGGGAAATTTTTGCCGACCTATGCTGAATGCAATTCCTAGAGGAATCTATTTCAGAAGGAAATATCCTCAAGTTGTTTTAGGTGACTGTAAGGTAACAAAAAAGTCATTTGAGTTGTTACATACACATGGTTTATTCGTGAGTAACAGCAAGATAAATAAAAATTATGCGTTGGAAATAAGTTTGTGTAGTTCAGACATACAAAAATAAGTGTGCTAAGTGGCATTAAGGCCCGTATTCACAAACCAACCTTATCCTTATCTATCGCCCTCTTTTCCATTTCGGCGCCTTAACGCGTTTCATAAACAAACCTTATGCCTCAATTCAACCTTTTGCTTAACATTATCGCCGTGATAAGGCGGCCATTCGATAAGGTAGCCCGGCAGTACCTTAAGGCACCACTTATGCGGCATGGTATGGCTGATTACGCAAGAAGCTTTACAGTGTCATTAAAGAAAAAGTGACGTACGTGATTGGCGTCCATATGTGCAATTAACGCTGCGAGTGTTCGGCAACCATCAAAATTCTATGGATGAGTTCAATGACGATGTGTTGCTGAGCAGATTCCACTTCTCGAAGTGAGCACTTCATGTACCCAAACTTGCCGCTGGAAATGGCCCCCACTACGTCGGTTTTATTCGTACCACCGCTCCCTCAGCTGCTGGTGGCGCTCTGTTTCTACGGCGCAGGTACTTTTCGAATCATGAATAGTGACTTCCACACTGCCCCGCATTATTAAACGTGTGAAAAAATCGGTCAGGGTACAGTGCGGAAGCAGACGTGTTTCACTGCAGGATGGGATATTTTTACCCACTTTTGCACTCGCGTAGCCACTGCTCGGTGCGCAGCCGCACGTCGCTTTTGCTGCTTTGAGCTGCTCACACTTCATCGTGGTGTCCTTCACTAACACCGCGTGCTATCACAATTTTTCACTATCACAATGCGATGCTTTCAAGTCGATGAGGAGCGCTGGATCTTCAGTGAAATTCAATTTTAACCTTTCTGTCACTAACAAGTGTATGTATGATCCATGCAAACAGCGACACACTCACACACGTAGGCAGACTGAGAAAAACCGTTCGCAACTCCGCGCCCCTGTCGGTGCCCTCGTAGAAACCAGCGCTTCAGGAACTGGCGCGTCCGTCTCCACATGTGCCGGCGCTTCTATGCGAGCCGCCGGTTGCTATGGCAACGGTAAAACGTTAACAAAGAAAACGACCAAACGGCACGGCCAGTCGAGGCACGTTGTTACCGAAACTTGCACAGTGTATGCATTCCTGCATTTTTCTTATTGAGCATACAGCTTTTTTTCTTGCTAATAAACTAACAATGAGCCAGTAAAGGTTCATGGCCTCGCTCCCATGCTCGTTCCTTATGACGACATGGCCGCCTTCCATAAGGCTGCCTTAAAACCGAATCAGGAGAGTTTTTGAAACGCACGGTGACCTTTTCTTATCCTTAGACTTTTCACTTCCTTACAAAAGGCTGCCTTATAGCGTTAAGATTGTGAATACAGTCGAACCCGGCTATATCCAACTCGCCAAAAAACGTTTATTAGTTCGATATATGGCATAATTCGATATAGGCCCACTATAGAATTTGATGACACAAAGGCACATACCTATAAGAAAAGTACTCCCTACTCTGGAACAAAATAGTCCTGGATTTTCTTGTGTTTCAACGACTTCACTGCCTGCGACAGCACGCACGCCTCTACGTTGTCCAACGAGTCGGAGCAGCCTTCCATATTCATGCAATTGCGCCGGACCAACGCAATTGCACTAATCACTTCGGAGGATGTAGGCAACGGGCCATCGTCAATTTCCTTATTGCTGTCGCTTTGGCTCGTGGTCGGCACGACGTCTGCAACGTAGTCCTCATCTTGTAGCTGGCCCGTGATGGCGACATCGTCTGCACTGACGAACTCGTCGAATGTCGATCTGTACGTGGCGGCGACGTCAGACTTCTCACCTGCGCTCGACTCTATTTATGATATCGAGTTTCGCGGCGAACGGCAAAGTCTTCCTCTTTGCAGAAGCCATGACGACAGCGCGCCAAGAAAGTTCACAGAGCGCTAACAGGCAATACCACCTAGCACGGACCATGCTGAATGAGGACTTGAGGAAGAGAGGCAGCAGCAGTCACGCAAGCATAAAGAAAAAATGGCGCTCACTTGTACCTGCCTCCGCGCCTCGGAGAAAGCACGACGACCTCTGATTGGCTGTAAGCGCTGCAAGCAGGCCAGGATCATTTTTTGCAGGGGGGTGTTCGCCTGTGCACAGCCGGGTCTAAACCACTTTTTCTAGGGTGGCGCCGGCAGTTTTCCCCGCCGCCGCGAGGGAAAGCCAACTTGCTGAGGCACTTTTGAAGCACATGGAGTTTGATATATCGGTTGTCGTTGCTATTTTTGTTCGATGTAACAGTAACTTTTGCTATATATTCCATACCTGCCAAGTCTCCCGGACTACCCGGGAGACTGCCGGATTTTGAACGTTTCTCCCGGTTGTACGGGTCATAGAGAAATCTCCCGGAAATCCAGTTTTGCCCCGCGCGTCCAGTACTTTGTCTGGCCGCATGAGCAAAGTTGTCTGGCCACGTAGTAGAAAGGATTCTTCTTCTTCTTTTTAACTGATGGTAGAAAGGTTCAACTCAGTTTCATTGCGCATGAAGTAGCTGTGCACTTTGCGCCTGCAGTCCAGCACTTAAAAGGGCAGCCGTTACCGATGTCTGTCGAGATAGCGCGTTCGCCAGCGCTCGCGACCGTCCCCGTCTCAACGGGGCGCCCCTTATGGTCCATTGCCCGACGAAATAACTGATAAGCAAGCGACGACAGGCCTCGAACGCGAAGCGATGTTATCGCATGTGCCCTTCGCGCGACGGCGACGGCCGGGACATTTCATCTCTGCTTCAACTGCGTTCGTCCCTAGCGCTAGCGCGCATTTACTCGCTCGTGAAACAGACGATGCGTAAGCGATGTTATCGGTTTGGACTCTGTACAGATCAGCGGTGACCGCAAAATCCCGCTGACAGTGTCCATATAATTGCTATCTCAGTACCCCCCTCCCCCCCCGTTGAGTAGATCTCCCGGATTCCGTTTCTCCAAACTTGGCAGGTATGCACTGAGCTCAAGTGAGAAAGACCAGTTCTTTTCAGCTGTACGTCTGTACTTTACAACAACATGTGATTATATTAGACATAAGTTTCCAACTGGAATAAATCAACCTCAAAATGGCCGAGGTTGCCCAAGTGCAGTCATTGGAGACTGCTTCATTCAGCAGTGTACGACGTTTCATTACTCCGTTCCCTGCTCTTTTGCTACAGCAAAGTGGCGAATCAAAAGAGAAGGCAGTCGATGAGCTCGAAGTGGAGTTTACTAGTTTACAAGCATACAATGTTCCAGCAGACATTTTGAAGGAGCCCAGGTGCGACGTACAGTGGGCACGTTTGGGAGCTGTTCGAAGTGTTGATGGATCTCTCAGGTTCCACAGAATTTCGGTGGTTATGCTGGACATTCTCTCCATTCCCCACAGTAATGCGGAATGTGAGAGAATATTCAGCACCGTCAACAAAACTAGTGAACAGAATTTCGCTCATCTGTCTGTGAAAAAACTCTATAGAGCCTGCTGATGGTGAAAGGGCACCAGAGTGGAACTTGCTTTGAGCAAAGTTACACGGAGAACTTCCTCAAAAGGGCAAAGTCCGCAACAGCAAAGTCACTGCAAAAATAAATTGTTGCCCAATTGAGTTGTTGCTGATTACTCTCTGACCGATCTTACTTGTGGTTGCAAAAACATGATTAAGCTTGTCGCTAAAGGCAAAACCCTCGGAACCTGTAACAAAAAAGTGGGTTGGCTACCCCTCCCCCGTTTGAGGGTTTTACTAATTTCTATGTTGCCAGGTTGGCAGGTATGTAGACATGCCTTTCGCTTGGATGAAATAATTGCTGCAATATTCTTTTTGTTCTCGCATCAGCGAGAGGAATAGATTCCTCGTTATCTTGTGCTGTTCTTTATAGCAAACATTTGCACAATTTTGTTTCATCTTGCACAGCCAATATGCTCTTCAACTTTAATTATACTCAAGATAGCATTAGTCATCCACGAAGGTAGCTGTGCTGATAGGTATGCATTTCTGTATGAGGTATGCTCATTCTGGATTCTTGCAGACCCTTGGAGGACTCCTCCCCTCTGGAGGCGAATGCGGGCTGCGCTCGCAATAGCTCCTGCAGAGAGGTCCATGAAGGCTCCAAGGACACGTCCCGAGGTCTCTGAGTGCCCTCTGCTTGTAAGGGCTAGCGAGGAATCCTCTCAACCTCCGAAAGGTGAGAGTAAATTTTTTGTATAATGTTTACCCTGGTCAACCATGTTGCTGGTGAGAGTGACTACAGGCAGAAATATTTTGCGTTGTATGACATAAGAAAGGAGTTTATTTATGCAATCATGAATGCTGTTAAATGGACACTGGAACAGTTTTAGAAAAAGAAAGGGGTTACGGTGTGATGTTATGTGATTTCGTGCAGTGAGCTAGAAAAACACGCCGAAAATTTGCATAAACAAGTCCGCACAACTGTATTTTGGCAAAAACACGCAGCCAGCACCTGGGACAGCGCCGCACATCTCTCTGCCGCTACAATTGGCCGAAGCTTCGTGACGTCATCGGGGTAGCCTGCAAGGCTGCTGGCTGCACATAGCAGCAGGCGATAGCGTGCAATCGGTGTTTTTTTGTTTGAAATAAGTGCATAGTTGTTAATACGGCGATCTGTGGCTGTCGCAGTGAGCTTGATGGAGTACATCTGTATTTTTAGAGTCAGTCGATCGTGTATACAAGCGATAACAAAACGTGCTGCCATTGCTGATTACATGGCAGAGGAAAGCACGCCTCCAACCCGCAACTTCCACCCGTGCTCAATAAAGGCTGATAATAATTGAATTCGTGGGTAATCGCCACTTCCCTATCAGGAACCAGTGCTGGAGTTTTCGCCGACATGGAGCACCGCCCTGTGGGGTACGGCCGGAAACACTTTGGCATACAAATACGGGTGGCTACTAATGTTAACCATGCCGTCATGCACATGCACAGTGATCAAACGAGGAAAAAAAGGCATCGAGGCTGGCGGTATTGTATTCACAAATGCCACAATCAAGATTTTATTTATTATCTGAAAAAAAAAAAGGTTTTATTTATTATCTGAAAAAATCCAGAGCATCGTCTACTCCCTCGCTTTTCACAGATGCACGGGGACTGGCCCTCTGGAAAACATGACAAGTATTTTATTTAAAGCTGGCTTTGAGAAACTTAAAGGAAGCACATGACAGTTTAGGTTGCGTATGCTGTGCGCCGTACATTACACATACCGTATTTATTTGAATCGACGTCGTTGTTTTTTTTTTCGAGAAAACGATGTGCGGAAGGGGCGGGGTCGGCTTAAATTCAAGTACAATGATTTCTTTTTTTTTGGCCTTGCAAATTTTGGGGGTTGGCTTGGAATCGGGGCCGGCCTACTATATTCGAGTAAATAATATGGTATTATACTGTAGACTAGCGATAATTCAAACTGATAATTCAGAGTTTCGGTTAATTCAAACAAATCTTAAATTTTTGGTTAGCCCACTGTTTTCAATGTATTTTAAAGCTGCTTTATTCAAACTGCCTCACTGCACAAATTTGGTTAATTCAAACTTTTTCCTTGTCCATGTCTGGAAATATCTGCTGCCTTTGTTGCTTCTAGCTGAACAATCTCGTTTTTCTGTTACTAACAGGCGCAAATAAAGCTGATTGCCTGCCTACAAAACGGCCAAACTAGCCGAACCTTGCGCACCAATAATCTCGTGGCTGACCGAAGGAAAAAAAAAAAACTACGGTCTGGCCTTGATCTATCGCATGCCAAACCTTTCTTAAAGGGACACTAAAGGCAAATAATTTATGTCAGAGTGAAAGCTCAGTGTATGACGACGTCTAAAACGGCAATATTATCAACAGCAGTGCCCTACTTACCGAGAAATTAAGCTAAATATATCACACGATGAGCGCCATGAGCAGCACATTTTCAAAATGATCCCGATGACGTATGAGAGTCTGCCTAAAATTAATCACTAGTAATCAAACAGGCAGCAATAAAAAAACCTTCCGTGCATCAAGAGACATAATAAAATGCTGTTTGTTCGTTTCTGTTTGATTCATGGAAAAAAGAACCTCTGGCGTTGCCATGGGAAACGGCGCGCGTGGTTCAAAAGTTCCGTTTTCTCCGAACTGCGCTTCGCCCGGCGCCCTGCTTCGCTCACGCGGTCGCGTCTCAGTGGTAGTTTTGGTATCTCGTACTGCCGCGTGTGTTTTGCGCGCTCGTGAAAGTCACTCTGACAGTAGTTCGACAAAATGCCGCATGCATGTGATGTTGCCGTATGCCCGAATGGTGCACGCCGCCAGTGCACGCCGCCGCGCAGTAAAGGCGGGCAATGTTGGGTACGGCAACAGTGAAGTGCGAAATACTGTTTTCAGGCGTGTGATTTGAAGTGCGCTAACGCGATGCGGACCACTAAAACGTGATTTTATTTCAAAATAAGCACTTCCTTGGCATAAAAGTAGCACTATGAGGTTTCTGGACCGCTACTTAAGCAATCAACGTCGACTTAATATATTTGCCTTTAGTGTCCCTTTAAAGTCACTTTCTCTGCGGTATGCCATGCGAGAAAGCGTCCTAAAAATTGGAAGGGGCTAGCAACTGTCGTGGGACGCAACACATTTCGTCCCTTAATTACACACTCGTGCATGCTTTGTATAATAACGAGTACCATTATTATCGCTGATGTCGGAAAATTTTACTGGCAATCATGCAGAGCAGTCTATGATGTTGCTGCAGCACTGAGAAACAATAAACTTCGCAGTGTTAGTTGGTGTGTTGCCCTGAGTCATATTTATGACAACTTCTGATAATTCAAACTTCTGATAATTCAAATAAAATCCTGAGGTCCCCTGAAGTTTGAATTATCGAGAGTCTACTGTACCTCGCTGTTATGCGCAGAGTTCTAGACCGGTTGCAGAACGACGACTGCTAGAAAAATCATGTTGTCTACACATGTTCCATTACTGATCACACTCTGAATGTCAAACACGGAACCACCATGAAGTCGATTACCACTAGGTTCCTCAAGGGCATTTTTTTAAGCGTCAGGCTTAGACAATGGCCCACTGCAAGTTTGCAAACGGTCTGCACATGATGCGGGTAGACGTCGCTGATGCACGATCTCAGTGGCATGTTTGTACAGTCGAACCCACTTATAACGATCCCACATATAACGATCTATCGGTATAACGACCATTTTGGGTGCACTTACGATTTTCCTATGCTAACCATTGAAGCTGCGTCCAGATATAGCGAACATTTTTCAAAGCCTCCTACTCTTACACGAACACTTCAGACACGGTCGCGGTAAAAATATGGCACATACGAAGCGAAAAAAAGTTAAAATATGCCTTCTAAAGCGTGACAGGGGCGCGAGCTCGCGCGTGCCTCGCTCCATTTACTTGCGGCTAAGATATCCCTGATCGGCGAGCACCGCACGCAGATTTCGACGCTACGAGCGAGGTCGCTCAACACTTCCAGCCTGTTTTCTGAGTGGCAGAATGGCAGTGAGGAAGAAAAAAAAGGAGGCAGCATGAGCCTTGCGGTCACCTTTTGCACGGTAACCTTTCCTGATGCCGTCTCTGCAGCTGCGACTGCCTGCGATGAACCAAACCATGCCTTGGGAACGCAAGAAGGCATAAATGCAAGAAGTGATAACCGCGATAGCTTTCCATCGCAAAAAGGTTCATTCGTCCCTAAACTCGTCGACGCCACAATGTGCCGCGAAAAGTCTTCAGTCTTTCCGTAATGGCAGAGACCGGTCGATCGGTGATAACGATTTCCGCGCGATTGCGGCGATGCCTTTGCGGATAAACATCAGAAAAGAGCGAAGGCGAAGTGGCGGCCGTCGATGAACGTGCCCAGTATGCCTTATAGCCGACAACCTTATCACAGTCATCTGTAGATTCTGCTCGGCTGCGCGTGTGGCGTACTACGCCGTACACTGCAGATTGACGGCGGTACGAGCGCGCCATGCTTAGCCTGCTGCCGTTCGCAGTTCGCTGCCGCCGCGTCGTGCGAGACCGCATTAAAGTTGCCGTCGCTTTGTAGAAACGAAATTAGCACGCTGTTGTTGAGCGAGCGGGCACCGGAAACGGCGTGTGCACTGACAGCGAGCGTATATCTGCGTGTTTGACTAGGTGACAACTCAAGTGCGCCGCGCATCGTCGTGCAGGGCCGCGAGAGCATCGCGGAGACGTAGAGTGCGCGTTGCTTGGAAAATACTTGTTTTCGCCGCGTTGAGCGAAGAGGCTAGTCGCGCGCCCCCGTGCGCGGTCAGGAGTGAAGCAAGCACGAAGAACGTACAAACGCGTGCATACGGCATACAGCAAGCGGCCCGCAGTGACTCCGCGACCCGAGTGGCGACGCGCTGCACGCAACTAGCCAGGGATGATCGGCTCCATGTCGCGGTACCGCGCTTTGGTGAAACGGTGTCGGCTCATTGCAAAGGCGGTTAATTCACTCGTGAGCACGCAGCGGGCGTCGCTTCTTGACGCGAAAAGGCTTAGCTTGTCACCGAAGGGGTTGTTAGCACTTTAACAAAGTGCACAAAGGAAAAAAAACGGCTTGGCCGCTAAGCGCACGTTTTTAGGGCGAGTCCATATACAACGAACTACTGTTAAACCCACTTTCGCGACACTTTCGAGTTCGTTATAAACGGGTTCGACTGTATTTCCGATAACACCACTAATCTCCACTTTACGCCGCCTTTCATGTGCAGGTTGTCTCGCACATTTCACAGTTCACCGTCAGCTTCAAAAACTTTTTTAAGACTGATATGGACATTTAGTGGGCACATACAGTTAAACCTGGATATAATGAAATTGACAAATTCCCCCAAAATTCGTCAAAACAGGTTTTCGTTATATCCAGTTTCAGCGCGAAAATTCGGAAAAGACACGCACAAATGAAACACAGGGGAATTGAAGGCAGAGCTCACCCAAAACTTTATTTAGCGGCAAAAACTGCGTTATTTTGCTCTATTGATTGTTTGTGTGAGATGACATCATTGTAGGACATCAGTACAACGCTGCTCCGTCATCGTAGCTAGCCATGCCTCAGAGACTGGCTCTGGCAACGCAATGGCGCGTTGCCGGAGCGAGTCTCAGAGGCCACAGTCGCGCGAACCCGTGGTGTGGCGCAAGATAACAAAGCGCGTGGCGACAGTGACGAGTAGGCCTCCGAAGGTCTGTCGTCGTCACCGTGGTCGCGGACAGTTTCCACCACCGCCTAATCTGACATTTCCTCGGTAGTGACGACACAGTTGTCAGCATTAAAAAAAATTGCAGAAGCTGCACGTCGTTAGGCGCTGCTCCATGCGTGCACAGTGAAACACGCACGCACTGCGTCAAAAATGAAGAGCGAACTCCATATGCGGCATGAGCTCTTAAGCATAATGACACGGAGCAAGGGTTTTCTTTAGCTGGCGTTACCTTGTGTCACTTTAACGAAGTGCAGATCAGAGACTACTGCAACAACCGAAGAGTGGTGCTAACGCAAAAGCCAATTTTCTTTCTTTAAAAAAAAGAAATCCGGTGCGTTAACGTGGTGGCACCCGCGAGCGGCTGGATGAGGTTTCAGGAAGGGATGGAAAGGCATGCCTGCGCACGCACATGTGGCGACAAGAAAGCCG
>NC_051181.1:38886178-38927710 GCF_013339695.2 Rhipicephalus sanguineus | reverse complement strand
TGTAATATCAAGCACGAATTATGGTGCATGTAAAGAACAGAAGACTGTACAGCAATACGAATGGCTCCTTTGCACAGTTATGAAGGCCTGTCCACCAGGCTGCACAACAACCGGTTTTGCAACATTGAAACACATTTTAAAATGCAAATCTGTTGAAACTGCCAGTGTGCTAGATTCTATCACTATAATTTACGGTCCTTCCATTCCACTAGGAATTGATAGCACGTTTCTAGCCAGTTAGTGTCTGTGTTTTCTAACTTAGAATATATGTTTAAGCTGTTGCATTAACGTAGACAGAACTTTCAATGGCAAACTTGTAAGGCATATTGGGAAACACCCAATGGCTCTCATTGATGAATAAAAGGCTTTTACAGGGCTCTAAAATTGCCAAAGCTCCGAACGAGTGTGACTATTGGTGTTGAATCCTTCGTCTGAGGAAGCTTTGAGATTGGGCTAGTTGCTAATCCATCTTCAACAAAAAGGGTAGGAGGTGACAACAGACAAAGAAGGGAACAAAGACAACCGTTCCCTTCTTTGTCTATTGTACACTGCTGCACTGTTTGTTGACGATGAACTTCGTTTGAGGTTTCTAGTCTCACTGATATGTCGTATCAAGTTCATCCGTGGAATTTTGTAGATTACCCCTGGTAACTTTTATTGCTCCAAGAGGTCTTTAACGTGTGTGAGCTGTCATGTTACCTAGTTTTTTGGCATCTGGGAAATTCTCACACAATTAGTGTAAAAAAATCTTGCAAGTGACTCGCTTATTCCCTGCACCATGGGATGCCCACATACTTTGCTGTTCCCGTTTGTCCTCCCAAAGAATCAAAGTTCTCCTTAGACAAATAGTTTCCAGGAGGTTACCCACAAAATGAGTGAACTGTGACACATCCTACATTAGTGGAACGAAAAGTTCAACAACAACAAAACACCATAAAAAATGCCTTGAGAAAGGCAAGACATGCTCAAACACTGGTGGATAATTATTCATTACTAACCAAGCGATTAATTTGGACACCACTGCTCTAATCGCAATGAAGAAAATCTTTATACATCTGATCTCAAATGTGGTATGTGTGCAACTTACTTTAGCTGTACATGTGTTGACCTACCCAGGATATACACCAGCACCCACTGGCACCTAGGCCATAAATAATCACCCTCTTCGCATTCTTTATTGTGAACAAGGGGCCCATAGTGGTTCTGAAACGTTAATTTTAATTGTTGCCTTTTCAAAAGGTACCTCACATACATGAACCCATTTAGTCGACAGGTTTTTCATTCGTCCACTGAAACAGATCGAGGATAGCAGTGACTTGTGGGCTTTCATTTATTCAAGGGTAACAAAAGTTACCTAACAACGTCATAGTGAGTTGGTTGTCACTGAGAAGATGCGGACACTGGCGGTTTTCTGATCACCACATACTGATGTTTCAGTCAAACATTTCTTTTCCCATGCCTTGAAAACACTGTCTTACTCTATTAGTGGCCTTCCGTGAGAAGGCTAGGATGCTTGTGTCACTACCACTGCCATTGTTGATGAACCATTCCACGGACATTGGAATGCTTTATCAAAATTGTCTCTAACATACGAGCCAGCTCATGTGACGGCACATGCAAGCCATGTATTCTCAAATGCCTCTACTAAAAATGGCACCACGTTTGCCTCACTCTGCTAAATCTAAATAAGCATCCTCACTGTCCATGTATGTCACCGTCTTAAAGAAAGGGCATTAAATTTCAAGGCCTTGTTTTCCACTGTGTATAATGGCCACATGCAAGATCACTAAAAGGTGTGCACGTAAAAGGTGTGCACGTGCTTAACGTGCATTGTCACCTTCATTTCAGTATTTTCCCTGTATCTCAACATCGTGTGAACGCCTTGTCAATAACAACAGTCAGGTATTTCAGATGAACGCATATACACGGGAGAAAATTGCTAGGAGCACTTACAACTAAGTTTTAAAATTCGTTAGAATGCGGTGCGGACGGTACGCATCTACATACCGCTTTAATCGAGTCTGTTGGCAGTGCAGGTTTACCGTGCAGCAATACGGATATGCCATATCGTCGTGGTCGGCATGTCAGTATTTTAAACCCGCAAGACCTCTACCGCATCACTTTACCGCAAGCAATGAGCAACTAGCGTGGCTAAAAAGTTCTTAAAAAAAGCTGCGTGCCGACCACGACGGTACGGCATTTCCCTCAGCGGCGCGCACCAGTATGTCGGCGTAAACTTACCTCGGCGTTCAAGATTCGAACACACGGCAGGCGTTTCAGCGTAGCCGTCAGCTTGCGGTTCAGCAAGCGCGTTTTCTTGATCTGGCGCTCCGCATCGGCGTCTTCAGAGCTGGAGCAACGTGGCAGCACTTTGAAGACGTATACACCACGGGGGCCACATCGTGCTGCAGTTGCAGAACTAACTTCTAAAATATAAAGAAAATACAACCTTCAGTGACTGATGCCAAGCATCTCACAATTTCAGAATACGTACCCCTATATTGTCGCATATATCTTGAGGGTCCGCGTTGGCACTACTGCAAACGTCGTTACCACCAACGTACTACAAAACGACAGTCTACGCGCTGAAAGTGCATCGCAGAGACGGCCTCAGCCATTCGCACAGCGTCAGAACCACCAAAACTAAATGTGCAGGTCTCGACGGATGTTTTCAAGTGAAGGCGACTCCTGCACATGAATTTAACCTGGCTGTCGCCTATCAGCACACCGCGCAAAGAAGGCATAACTCAAACAAGGCCGGCGACTGCGGTGAGGGTACCGAGTAGAACATAGGCAAGTAAAGGCTGGGGACAAGGCCGAGGAATCGCCGGATCTTTCCCTAGCTACAACAGTACCTGTCTAGGGGCAGGGAGTACCTCCCTATGGGAACGTCAGATCCGGTTTCGCGCCAAACCGGGAGAGCCCCGACTCCGGGGATACGCTTTCCCCGCGTGGGCCTTTTGGGCCTTTTGCGCTTTTGCGGTGAACTCCCGCGCCGCGCCGGACCCGTTAAAATCACTGAAACGGGAAAAGTACCCTTACAAAAATAAATTTAGACAGTCTAAGCCCATTTTTAGACAGTCTATAGACTGTCTACATCAAGGAGGTTTAAAAAAATTCTGGAGTGGAAGCTCTCGCAACGCCTTGCCAGCAAAAGTGAAGCCAGCTTTTGCCCACCAAAGAGCTCGGAAACATGCGCTTTTCTGGTAGTGCCTACTTAGAGATCAAATGGCTTTGACCGATTGTCGTTGCCGACGAAAGTAACCAGTCGAGAGGAGTATTGGCGAGCGCCAAGGCCATACTCGCCAAGATCATGCGCAACGAAACGCAAGTCCTCTTTGTTGACGCTGCAAGATATTGGAATGGAGGCGCTTAAGCCGTGTCCGTGGTGGACGCCCATGGCTCGCTCGTCAACGCAGCCACGGTAGTTACCAACTCCACCCACGAAGCAGAAGAAATGGCCATTGCGGTGGCCCTTCAAAGCTGCACGGGAACCTCTATCATTTACTCGGACTCCAGAACAGCCATAAGAACTTTTTCGGCTGCCCTCGTCTCTTCGAAGGCAGCTACGGTTGTCAACAAGCTCTTCTACCAAGAAAGGGGCGAAGATAATTTCCCGTCCTCACACATTACATGGTTCCCGGCTCACATGGGAAACATTTCCGGATCTCCTTTCCATACTCCGGATCTCCTTTCACATGGGAAACATTTCCGGATCTCCTTTCCAAACATTTCCATACTAATTAGGAAACTGCAAATGTATGGAATACGCGGAATTGCGCTTGATCCAAGGGCGTAGCCAAGGGGGGGGGGTTCAAACCCCCCCCCCCCCCCGAAATTTTTCAGTTTTGCTTGCGTATATAGGCACGCACACATACAAACGCACGCACGAACATACATAAAGTATGGTTGAACCCCCCCCCCGAAAAAAATTTCTGGCTACGCCCCTGGCTTGATCTAATGAAAAGCTCTCTTTGGGCAAGAAAACAATATGTACAGCTTCATAATTTTAAGTCTGACTTGGGCGTAATTAAGTATGGGGTTCCCCAAGGATCGATACTTGGTCCTTTACTATTTGTACTTTACATCAAGACATAGTAAGTATTCCTTTCACACCAAACATAGTAATGTACGCCGACGATACCATTCTTTTCTGGTTTAGATCTCCGCGATATTGAGATAACCGCAAATTTCTGGTTGGATGAACTAAGATTATGGCCAGTGCCTCCTCTATGCTTACAGTTAACCAGCTAGAACTAAACATAAAAAAAAAACTAAATTTATGCTCTTTAAGCAAAAAAATAGGCCTGTAGATCATGCTATCTCTTTGATTTTCAATGGGGAAAACATTGCGCAGGTAAATAAGATTCAATTTCTTGGCGTATCTTTTCAAAGCGACCTTAGTTGGTCTGACCATGTGGACAACCTTCGAGTGAAGATATCAAGGTCGATCGGTCTAATTCGACGCTTGCAGCATCTACTTCCAGGGAGAGTTAAACGGCAGATTTACTTTTCTTTTATCTACTCGCAAATCATGTATTGCATTTTAGTCTGGGGTACGTGTAACAAAACAAATAGAGAAAGTATAATTATTCTCCAAAAACGCGCACTAGGTCTAATAACTACCTCGGTCCGAACAAACACGTCTCTTTTTCGTGTGTATAATGTACTGCCATTCCCAGAGTGCTATAGGATGCAACTAGCCATGATAACCAAATTGATAACTTGATAACCAAATTGTTTTATTGTGCAACAAGATTCCTGAAATAATTGAATACGCTAGGGAGGCTACAAACATTAGAGAATTTAGGAAGCGAATTATGAATGTAATAAATTCAACACAATTCTAGGATGCATGTGTTGAAACTATTTAATGTATGTAATATATGTATTCATTGTTTTCACATTAAATTTCTATGTATTTCAATATATGTTACATGGTGCTGATTATAGTGCATTTTGTATTTATCGCTGAGGAACAGCTTTGTTTGCATCTTTATCTTTGTCCAATTGCTTTCGTATTCCTCGTTTATTTTGCTTTGTATACATATTGTATATTCTATACGTTGGCACGAAATAATTAATTTCAGTTTATTTTATATGTAATCTTTATGCTTGATTACTTTACTGCTTCGTTCAATGTTTGAGCCTATGAGATACGGGACTAATGTGACGGCAGTCGATGTAGAGAGGCTGCGTTTGTGCAACGGTTTGTGGGTTTGTGTCGGCAGGATGTCGGCAGTCTCAGCTGTGGTAGCTCTCGGCACTGGCACTACTCCATTTTTCGTTCTCGTACGGAAGTAACCGCTGTGCTGCACACAAGACTATTAAGCATGGCATGCTCCCAGCGAGACGACGGCAATATTAACACCCCAACGTCAATTGGGCCCGCCTCGGTTGCGCGTATTGTCACCGTGATGGACGTAAAAAGATTGACAACAGCTTTTTAATGTTAGTTGAATGTACCGATGCTAAAACAAGCGTACGCTTGTGTGCACTGTGTTGCGCATTTGCGCAACGGAATAATCCACGATAATATGATTTTAAAAAATACATATATATCAGGTGAGGTAAGGCTGTATATATTAATGTAATGGGGTTTAAACAACACGAAGAGGATGACGTCTAAACAAGAAAAGATAATTCATTCGCAAACCATGAGATGCTATTTTCTTATTCTCTCATTGTCCTAGGAATATTACTAGGCCAGTGATGGCACCCTTCTGCGAATAGGACACAAAAAGCTCTTAGATAAAACCCATTTACTCAAGTGCAGCAATGCTGTGTATGCGTTCAATTATCTTTCTTCTTTCACTTTGAAGAACCGTACAACCAGGACAACTGGTCGCACTTCCAGTTAGGGCGCAACTGGGACCACTTGCTTCCAATTTAACTGGTTATGGTTTCCAACTGGGATCAGCTTCTTCCAGTTCAACTGGTCATGGTTCCCGTTGGTGGCCAGTTGAGCTGTAACTGGAACCAGCTGCTAACTGGGACCAGTTGCAACTGGAATTAACTGGGACCAGTTGAGTTGTGACTGGGACCAGCTGCTAACTGGGACCAGTTGCAACTGGAATCAACTGGGACCTGTTGTTTCCCAACTGGAACCATTTGGTCCCAGTTGATACCAGTTGAAACCAGTTGGATTCCCAGTTACTCATTTTCACCTGGGTGTCTTGCTGTACCTGCCCGAGGTGCCTCACGAAGAGTGGGCCAAGTCAGGAGACACACTCTCCTTTTGCCCCCTTCGTGGGCATTTTGTGAAAATGCCCAAATAAATGAAATGAAATGAAATGAAAAACCCAAACGAGCGGCACACCAACTGGCGCGAGAGCTCACTTTCCGCGTCTGCGGTCCACCCCCTTGTATCGTGTTCGATGTAAGGAACTGAGGCGACACGTTGCTGAACAAGGAATGACCCCTAGGTCGTTTATTCATGACGCTTATATAGCTGCGTGGGCAACGAGGGGAAGGGAAAGACAAGGAAAGAAGTGGCAAGCGGTATCCTCGCACATGCGCGATGGCCCGTTCTGATACATCTTTTCTTCATACAATTTGTAGTTATAATACCAAGCAAACAAAAGAAACACAAGTGAACTAGCACATCTGACGAAAGTTTTTTTCGTAGCGCAGGCGCTGCGGCTCCGTCCGGGATCTCGTTGACCTACGAAGTGTTGGCAATTCAGATGGGTCTCCCGGTGATTCTGTTTGCTCGGTTTCTTCAGAAACCCTGGTGCTTTGCGGGTCTGAACAGCGGTCAGCCGCCGCTACGTCGCACGTGCCGTGTGCCGGTTCCGAGCCTTCGACGGCTGGTCCTACGCTCTTGGACGGCTCGAAGTCTTCCAGGCCGCTCTCGTAGCAGTTCTCGTTTTCGCAGCGTTCATGTGTTTGCAGCAAATGTTGTCGGTTTCGCCTCAGCTGCCCTTGGCTCTCTGTTTTGACCAGATATGAACGCGGCGCTACCTCCTTAAGTACCGTTGCTTTGCGTGACCAGTTCCCATTCTTGATCCGAACAACGTTGCCTGCATCAAGGGGCGATAATGGCTTACCCTGTAGTGATTGCCGATGTTTCGATACAGGGCACTCTCTCTCGACGTTAAACTCTGGGACCGTTGACCGAAGACGACGACCTTGTAGCAGCTCTCCGGGTGACCGTCCGTCTTCTAAGGGGGAAGAACGGTAAGCCAACATGCCCAGCCAGAAATCCTCACGGCCCTCCGTAGTTTTCTTGAGAATTCGTTTCACAATCTGTACACCCTTTTCGGCTAAACCGTTTGAGCGGGGGAAATTAGGGCTGGATGTTATATGCTCGAAGTCGTACCGTTTTGCGAAGGCAGCAAAGTCACTCGAAGCAAATTGGGGCCCGTTGTCGGTGCATACTTGCGCTGGAATGCCATAGCGAGAGAATATGGCAGATATCTTAGAAATAGTTTCCGCTGCTGTTGTGCCCACGAGTCTTTCAACATCCGGGAAGTTCGACTGGTCGTCATACACCACGACGTAGGAGTCCCCTGCAAACTGGAACAAGTCAATTCCGACACGACACCACGGTCGTTTCGATGCAGGCCGTTGTAGCAGGGGCTCGCTCGGCTGGCTGTAGGCGTATTTTTGACACACCTGGCATGTTCGCACTAGATTCTCAATGTCACTGCCGAGTCCTGGCCAAAAAACTAGCCTACGTGCCCTGGCCTTGCATTTGTTTTGTCCCATGTGGCCCTCGTGTATCCGCCCCAGAATTTCTGATCTCATACTTTTCGGCACGACGATCTTGCTCCCTTTAAGCAGTACGCCGTCCACTGCCGATAACTCCGATGTGAATGGCTTTAGTTCCCCTTGAATCGTCGCACCTGCCTTTAGTTGCTCTACCACGCTGCTTAAATACGGGTCTGCGCGGATCTCTTCTTGAAGTCGTTGCTTTGTTCGTCTGCTTACCAGGCTTGAAACCACCTGAATTGCGTGGACCTCCATGTCTTCCGCTTCATCAGCAGCCCCAGGCAGCGTGGCAGTACGGGACAGCATGTCTGCGAGCACCAGGTCTTTCCCAGGGATGAACTGCAAGACATAGTCGTATTTGAAAAGACGGATGAAAAATCGCTGCAGTCTTGGTGGCATGTCCGCAACACTTTTCTGGGCGATGGCAATCAGAGGCCTGTGATCAGTTTCGACAAGAACCCTGCGGCCATAGACAAACTGGTGAAACTTTTCGCACGCAAATACTATAGCCAGCGCTTCCTTTTCAATTTGAGCATAGCGTGTTTCACTCTCGCTCAAAACCCGCGATGCGTACGTGACCGGGCGCCAGTCGTTTCCGTGTTTTTGCAGCAAGGCGGCACCAATCCCGATTTTAGAGGCGTCTGCAGTTACCTTCACTTCTTTTTTTGAATCAAAGAGCGCTAGTATCGGTGGGTTCATCAAAGCTTTGCAGATCTGAGCCCACTCGTGCGCGTGTGCTGACGTCCATTCGAACACCACGCTTTCCTTCAAAAGGCCACGAAGTAGTGACGTCCTGTCACTGAGCGAGGGTACATACTTGCGGAAGTAATTTACAACGCCCAACATTCTGCGAACTGCCTGCTTATCTTTCGGCTGCGGTATAGCGTGTATGCTCTCGATTAAGTCTGGACTGGGGCGGACACCGCTCTCGCTGATCACGTCACCAAGAAATGTTATCTGTGTCACACAAAATATGCATTTTTGGGCGTTAAACGTCATCCCAGCTTGCTCCGCTCGCTTTAGTACGGCTTTCAGCCGTTCATTATGCTGCTCTGTCGAGTCCCCCCAGATTAGTATATCATCAATATATACACGCACTCCTGTCAAGCCTTCAAAAATTTCTGTTAACGTCTTCTGAAAGACCTCACTTGCTGAAGAAATTCCAAATGGCATCCGCAAGAACCTGTAGCGACCGAAGGGCGTTGCGAAGGTGCAGACGCGTGACGTAGCCTCGTCCAACGGTATCTGGTGGAAACCTGCGTTTGCGTCTAGTCGGGAAAAGTACTTTGCGCCCGAGATTTCACTTTCAATGTCCTCCCGAGATGGCATAGGATAATGTTCGCGCATTATGCTTTTGTTTATGACTCTTGGATCCATACATAAGCGAAGACGGCCATCCTTTTTCCTTACTACAACTAAAGGGCTTACCCAATCGGTAGGCTCGTCCACTTTCACGATGATAGAGGCCCTTTCCATGCGGTTCAGCTCCTCGCGAAGCTGCTCCTTGATCGCCAACGGTACCCTCCGGGCAGGCTGCACCACTGGAATGGCATCCGGTCGCAGTACCATCTTGTACTGTCGCTTTACACAGCCCGTTCCGCGAAATAGGTGTGGAAAAGCCAGCTGGGGAGTGTCTTCTCTGGAGTCTACCGCATTCACTGTTGGAATCAGTCCGAATTCCTGACATGTCTTGAGACCAATGATGGCATTGCGACCTTTCTTCACAATGAAAAATGCAACCTGACGTTCTCGGCCGTTTAAATGCAGGACTTCTGTTGATACTCCCACGTGCTTGATAATGCTTCCATTATATGCAGTCAGAACTGCAGTGCTTTTTCTTGGCTCAGTTGCTCGGTTGGCACGCCGGAACAAGGACAGAGGTAGTAGGTTCGCTTGTGAGCCAGTATCTACTTTAAATCTGAATTCTTGGCCGCCTATCTTGCCGCGCACTGTCCAATCTGCTCCCACACCATCCGCCACGCCGCACACGCTGATATTCAAGATATTGAAATTATCATCGTCCTCTTGTGTATGATCCACTTGGTCAACGTGACGCTTTCTGCAACACGCCGCAAAATGATTCTTTTTTTTGCATGCGTAACAAAACTTTCCCCGAGCTGGACATTCTTCTGGAGCATGGAATCTACCGCACTGACGACATCGAGCCTGTTTATTGCCGGCCTGTTCCGTTCTTCTTGTGTACTCCACTTGCCGGGTTTCCTTCGACCACTCTGCATTTTGCTGCGCAGATACTTCGGCTGCTTTGCACATTTGATCAGCTTTCTGCAAAGTAAGGTCCTTCTCGCTAAGCATTCTCTGTCTGAGTTTTTTATCGCTGATCCCAAATACCACTTGGTCCCTTATCATAGATTGTTCAAGCTCTCCAAAGTTGCAGAGTTTTGCTTGCTTCTTGATGTCCCTCAAAAATCTTTCAAACGGTTCTGCCTCCTCTTGTACTCGCAGGCGGAATACATGCCGTTCATAAACTTCATTGCCTTGCTGGACACAGTACTCTTCAAACTTTTTGACCAAAGTTTGATAATCTTCTTTGTTCTCACCTTCGGAAAACACGAAGTTGTTGTACACGTCCAAGGCATCGTCACCTGCGGCGCTGAGGAGTATGGCCGCTTTCACAGCTTCCGTCCTTGGCTTTTCTGACGATGTGGCTGTGAGGAAGAGCTCCAACTTTTGTTTAAACTGCAGCCAGTTTCTCCTCAGGTTTCCGGAAAGCTGCAGCGGTTCTGGGCGCTTGACGACATCCATTCTGCCGCCGAGACAAACACTTCTGACACCATGTATCGTGTTCGATGTAAGGAACTGAGGCGACACGTTGCTGAACAAGGAATGACCCCTAGGTCGTTTATTCATGACGCTTATATAGCTGCGTGGGCAACGAGGGGAAGGGAAAGACAAGGAAAGAAGTGGCAAGCGGTATCCTCGCACATGCGCGATGGCCCGTTCTGATACACCCCTCGCTTCAATGCATCCTGCAGGAACCTCGACCCGCTCGTGTCATACCACGAACTCACCTCTCATCATAGGTTAGGACGTCGAACTTTTCCTCCTCCTCACACAAAGCTCAACAAAGCACAAGCAATCACTTACAGACAGTTGCAGACTCGAACATACATCATACCGACGACACTAAGGAGAATAAGTCCTGACTTTCCTACTGTATGCCTACACTGTGGCCACGAATATAACAATTTCGAACACATGATCTGGCTGTGGCCTGCCAACGTGGACACGGACGTTTCTGACCAGTCCGCATGGGACTCAGCGCTTCAAAGCACAGAGCTCATAGCTCAGCTCAAGGCTGTCCAGAGGGCCCGGGCCGTCGCCGAAGGACTCTGTCTACCGGCCCCGACCTGGGTGGAGCCGCCGGATTGATTGGCGGGGCCTTCGGCACCGCTTTCTTTCACCTCAGGACCTGAATAAAGTTCGTACTCACTCACTCACTTGATCTCCAATAAAATTTCCCATGACTTTGAGGCTTATTTACAGAAACTAGTAACACAAAGCCACACTTGGAGCAGTATCTGACCCGGAAAAGTGGTGGTGGTAGTGGAAGTGGCGGCGATAACACAGATCATTTGGGTCACCTTCTGTATGTTTTCTTTTCCTTGGTTCTTCTAATAAATCTGCCAGTTGCGAGTAAGCGCTCGTCTGTGAACTTCTTGTCCTTTGTCCCGTCTTTTGCGCTGCTCTAAAATATCATGGTTTGAAGAGCTAGGAAAAGGCGCCTAATTTCTGCAGCCCGGTCGGGAGCACGGCGTAACGCCTGCGGGATAGGGAGATGGGATGACAGTGGATAGGAGGGAGAAGGTTAGAGGTGTGGAGGCACAGAGGTCATCAGTACGAAGAGCAGCAGGCCGGCAGCAAGGATAGGGGGGGGGGGGGCAAGGGCCCCGGTCTCAGTGGTAGGCCGCGATTCCCGTCTCCTCGAGGAAATCCGCCAGGCTCCGGAGCGCTGGTAGATGGGGACGGGATGGGAAGAGGAGGTGCTCCAGGGTAGTGGCAGGAAGGCCCTGCCTCCGGTATACGCTGTGGTGACTGTCGAGCGTTCCTTAGCCAATCCGGGGCAGGTACAAAGGAGGTGCTCGAGGGTCTCGGGGTCGCCGCAGCGGCTGCAGGCTGGGGAGGCGCAGCGACCCTTCAGGTAGCGGCGGGCCGCGGTCCACACACAGCCGGTCCGCAGTCGCAGCAGGGAGGCTGGTTCCCTCCTGGTAGGCCCGTCTATGGGAGAAGCTTTGGTCCCCGCCTGTTGGCCACCCTCCGGTCCGGGTGGATTGTGACGAGGAGCTTCTTGAGGCGGGCCTGCGAGTAGTTCTTGAGGCGGGCCTGCGAGTAGGTGATGCCTGGCTGGTGTGCTGAGTCTGTCCGCCTCCTCGTCGCCAGCTATGCCGACGTGAGAGGGCAGCCAGTGGAAGGAGACGGATGCCCCCGATGCCGTGAGGACCCGAAACTTGGTTTCCAGGAGGTTTCCAGTGAGCCCGGCGCGGCGATGATTGGCCAGCGTCTGCAGTGCCGCCTTGCCGTCGCAGAGGACCGCAATCGGCACGGCTGGGATGTCCTCGGCGTCCGCCGCCAGGTGAAGTCCGGCCAACTCCGCAGCCGTGGAGCTCGCCGGGAAGGGCAGCCGGCACTGCCTGCTGATGGCCTTGGACGGGATGACGCACGCCGCCGCTGCAGTCCCGTCTGGCATGACGGATCCGTAGGTGAAGACCTGTAGCCGCCCTTCCAGTTGCTCCTGGAGCTTGGAGGCGGCAGCCTGCTGCAGTGCTGCCGCAGGTGTGCAGCGCTTGGTGGCCCCAACCATTGGGACAGGTGGACCTCGGGTGGCCGGTGATGGGGCGGCGGACGGGCAACCGGAACTGGCGGGTGCGGGACCATCTGGTGGTAGAGTTGACAGAGACCGCCCATCCGTGACCTTGGCTGGCTGCGAAGGCGCTCCAGGAGGGTCCTGCCGTCGGCTGCACGGTGAAGGCGGTCGATGTGCCCCAATGCACGCTGGAGCATGCGTAGGGACAGGGGCCACTCTCCTGCCTCGGCGAGAGCGTAAAAGTTGCCATATTGAACTCATCTGGCGCGTGAGGAAAACGCTCGCGTTCCTTCGCCAAACGCCGACGGTTTATCGTGCCCCTACTAAGATGGCGGGCGCAGCCGCCATCTTTTGGTGGGCATGGCTTCACTATTGTGCAATAATCGCCACTCCAGCAATTTTTTTTATAACCTCCTTGGTCTACATACATTTTTGTACGGGTACCGCGACCGTCCCGCCCGCCGCCATATTTCGTCCAGCGCGGCCGAAGCTTCGGCGGCGCGGTGTTGATTTCACGTGGAGTAACGCATGTTTTGCGCATTGCGTGCTCTTTTGCAGCTTCGAATGAAGCATACCATTGTTCTATAACTGATTAGGAAAGAAATAGTGGCAGTTTTGATTAGCCTACACGCGTACTAACGCGATAAAGAAATGCGAACTGCACGGCATGGAGGAAAGAAAAAGAAAGGATGGAGCATTACGTCACGCGATTGAAACCCACCGTGTCGGCCCAACACGTAATCAAAACGTCAGAGCGCGCGGTATGTTTTAGTACTACGACGTTCTGTTTTTGAACCTCCTCCTTGAGCAACATGGCGGAATTTGACAACATGGCGGAATTTGACAATGTCCAGAATAGCTGGTCTGCGCCGAACGAGCGCCGCGCTTCGATTAAATGCTGCCGGGCGCCATACCCGAAGTCTCGTCTGATTTCATTTCTTGCGTGATCTTGGCGCAAAATCACATGTTGGGCCGACACTGCTGGCTTCAGTACGCGTTGGCTTGCCAAGGCTGGCTGCGTGACGTAATGCTCCCTCCTTTCTTTTAAATGCGAAGCATTTCTTAGCGAACCTCAGGAACTTTGGCCGTTTCTATCTACGTATCTATCTATCTATCTATCTATCTAGCCGCCTACGTCTGGGCGCTCTCCTGGTCGTCTCCATAACATGTAATACACCAAAATTGGCCAAGCAGGGGATCAGTGTATGACGAACACGATTCACTGGTCATGACATGAATAACGCAAAATATCTGTCGCGTACGTCACCAAACCCTTTCTCTCAGTTACGTGTGGCACATACCCGTAAAGCAGAGTTAATGTTATGCGGGTATGTGCCACAGATGATACAGAGTCTCAACCAACACAGTACCCGCGAACACACTCATTGACACGCAAGGAAGGTGATAATAATAATAATTGTTGGGGTTTTATGTCCGAAAACCACGATATGATATGTGAGACGCCGAAGCGAATGGTTCCGGAAATTTTGACCATTGCGTATTCTTTAGCGTGTACCGAGATCGCACAGAACACGGGCACCTAGCATTTTGCCTCTATCCAAATGCCACCGCGGCAGCCGGGATCGAACCCGCGACCTTCGGGTCAGCAGCCCAGCACTTTAACCGCTACACCACCGCGGCGAACGCAAGGAAAGTGAGGAAACTGAAGACTGAACACCCCTGGAAGACGCTCAAGCACCATCCACTCGTCCACATAATCCGCAACGTGGACCACGGGGATTACGCAAAAACCGGCGTCAATGCTTCCTACAATAAATCTGCTGAGAGAACGAGGCCTCTCATCATTACCGGTGCCTTGAACATTGATTTATCAAGGCCCAAAAGTGCTTGGTCCTTATATTGCGAGAAAGACGGATTGGATGTGGAGAGGGCATCAAAAGACCTCGCTGGCACGTCCACGACAGGAGGCATCATAGATCATTTCATCGTAAGAGGCATCCAGTATTTCCACCAGCTGTACTACACCTCGCACTTAACTACACTTAGACCCCTCATAACCGCGGTCACGAACGAATCCGATTAACAAGTCCGGTCCAGCTGCTGGTGCTCATTGATCATGGTGATGATGACCTTCTTCGAGAACTGTCAATAACCCCTTCTACGCATACACACGGGTTCGTGAAACGTGCGTGCGTTCTCCGTCATAACGGACAAGTATAAGCATTACAACTGTAACTGTGACTGTAATGTACGTGCAGTGCAGGGCACCTGCGCGTGGCATTCGGCTGTGTATATATCTAGGGAAACTTTCCTGAATGAAGCTTAGTTGCAACTTACGCCTGTCCTGTGCGTCTGTGTTCCTTCTTTGTCCTGTACGGATTCGCGCTATCCAGTATTGATGAATATGAGCACTACATATCAGTTTACCGCGTCTGGTGTTGGTAACACCCATGTCTGTTGCCATCGCTACGCAATTGTAAACAACTGGTTATATAATAGATATGCGACTCTTCAACATATGAGTGTGCGTATACCACTTCCATATTTCTCTAGCGTCATTCCGTAACGTTTCGCTCAATGTGAAAAATTACGCCACATTCACCTTCCCGCGCATGCTTCGCATAACATTGATTCCCACGGTAGGTGGGATCTGCCAATTTTTTTCTTTCCTCCATGCCGCGCAGTTCGCATTTCTTTATCGCGTTAGTACGCGTGTAGGCAAATGAAAACTGCCGCTATTTCTATCCTAATCAGTTATAGGACAATGGTATTCGAAGCTGCAAAAGAGCACGCAATGCGTAAAACATGCGTTACTCCACGTGAAATCAACACCGCGCCGCCGAAGCTTCGGCCGCGCTGGACGAAATATTGCGGCGGGCAGGACGGTCTCGGAACTATAAGTGCCGACGACTTCGCCGAAAGGCAACGAGCCGACGCGGAACTGGCGGGCCTTATGGAGTACCTCGAGTGCAAGACCGCCGTTGTTCCGAAGGTATTCAAGCGAGGGCAGTTTTATCGACGAGCGACGCCCTGTTCGCCACTGTCAGTGTACAGCGTGTATTGCTGTAGTTTGAGTTTTCATTTCCGGGCCACAAGTTCGGCCGAATACAGTTTCATCTTGAACACGTCGACTGCTGTCTTCATCGACGTCACGACCACGTGACAATACCATCGCAGATCGGTTATCACGAGATCTGGCATCTCAACTACCGCACCTTCATGAGCCCACGCCAGCGCTACACCGGTTTGTGCGAGCACCACCACGTAAACAGGGAATTATTTCACTGCATCAAACAGACGCCAAGGCCATCACGATCATATATGCGACGCGGACTTTCCGAAAATCGTGATGCTAACGGCTGTGGATATTGCGGCAGTTGTACATTACATACTGTGTGTGACACTAAAAAACGGATTATTCGGATGTACGCGCCCAAGCAAGCGACGCCAACACTCTTATTGTGCTTATAGATAGCCGGACCAGATAAAAAGGGACAGATTTCTAAACACTTCTTGCGGGAGCAACCTCCCTCCTGAGTAGACAGGGTCGCCCTGTTATTGGGGCAATGCACCTCGCACGAGCTGGGAGAACAATAGCGGCCTCATAAAAGGCAACCTATTAGGGAAAGATGGGCATCCAGAACCACGCGCTCTAGCTCATATTCTCCATCGCACCCACGCAGCTGAGAGACAGTAACAGTATCGACTTTTCCCAACCTAACGTTCATGTTGAATAATTACCCACACCTACCTGGACACGTATCGACAAAACTGCGAAAGCGACCGCTACGTAATTAACATGTCGATAGCCTCTCAATGGTTGCGTAGCGCTACGGGCTACATGATGATAATGGACCAGACAAAATACAGGGTTCCCGCTGCTGCTCACCACCCTTCAAGGTGCTAAGTTTTTCGTAGACCACTCGCTCGGCGCTCATCGTTCCGTCTCTAAACACAAAGCATTTAAGCTTACATTGGATGTACCCGTAGCGGACTCACGTTTCATCCGTATATCGTAGAGCAGTCGTCTCGCTGTGCGATAGGAAGGTGAACGCCTCAATCGCAAACTACGCAAAACGGCTGAAACAACGGAGCGCGCAGACAAACATATGCTCGCAAACTGTGGGCGAAAAGCTGGGCCACTTCCTGTGACGCGGCAGGGGATGCGCTGGTCACACCGAAGACGTGGGCTATCTGGCGAACTTTGATTCAGCCCAGGCAGAACCTTGTACAAGAACCTGGTAACTTCGCCTGATACATAATTTGGTTGGCAATTTCACGGGAATGTGGACGAAGAGCCCTTGAACAGCCTCGGCGAAAAATACACAGGCGACGACTGCGTCGTGCCATGCCGCACGAGGGAACTGCAAAAGCAGAGCTGGATGGGTCGATAAACACGGCGAATTTTTTTAACAGAGGAGCCGGGTAGTGCGAACAGATATTATAATCATCAAGAAGCAGCGAAGTGAGGCGGAATGCACTAAATATTATGGGAGCTAGAGTCAGTTACGTCACTAAAAATTACGTTACATCACTTAACAACTAGTCGCAAGTCTGAAATCGCGTAACATAACGTAAAACTAGTCACATGATGAAAATCACGTAACATAACGTGACAGTGCTGGGCAGTATCGAAGATACATGTATCTATACTCGTTAGGTATCTTGTATTTCTATCGTAATACGTCCCGCAAGACGTGCACCAGTATCTGTATTTCCGATAAATTTACAGTAAAACCTCGGTGATACGAATCTCGCGGGGTCACGAAAAATATTCGTATCATCCGAAATTCGTATAACCAGAAAACATGGAAAATTAGTATGCGACAGAAGAAGGCTGGTGTACATTTTCATTTAGTGTTTCTCAGGGCCTCAGTAACGCCATAAACAGCTCTGGATGATTACCAGTAAAGTTTTTAGACGTGAACAATCATACTTGTACTCGTGAAGATACTGTATGTGTTGCGACCTGTGACTGCCAGTCGCCCCTTCGAAATATTAGGTACGCTTTTCCGCATGACGCAAAAGTACCACGGCGAAAGTGACTTAAGGGACGCTTTGCACACGATAGATGAAGGCCAGAAAATTTTAGAACCGCTGTCCTTTGTTGTTATTATTTTCTTATCGCGGTGGTGTTTGGGATGTTTTTAGAGAACTTTACGGTCGTGACCGCACAATCGGGAGGTTTGCTCCCGTACAAATGGGACAGTCGGCAGGCATGCGCGTCCCCAACAATTGTGCGTGTTGACGTTGCGAGGCCTAGCTCCTTGACCAAGACATTGCGCTTCTGTTTCGGTCCTGTCCGACTGCGAGGCCATGACTTGCATCGGCGTGGCAGGAAAGTGAACATTCAGTACAATGACACTGCCTCGAGTTTCACCGCGTTGAAAAGAAAAAGAAAAAAGATCGCGGCGCCAGCGCCATCTGTAATCTAAAAGCGAAGATGCATTTAGGCCTCGAAGATTCGCGCACTACGACGCGGCGCGGCGCGCAGGCCCGCGCGTGATTGCCGCGTCTTCCGCGACAGCGCGGGCAGCATCTGTTCGTACCTGCGCCGTAGCGTACGTTCGTTTCAAACGTTGCGGGGTGAAAATCGGTTCGCAACAAACGTACTCCATTACACTGCAGGTTGATGGGTCTTGGCCGGGACCACAGAAAAATTCGTATCACCCCGAAGTTCGTTCGAGCCGTGATCGTATCACCGAGGTTCTACTGTATTACGTATCGTGTATCTTAAGATACGAGCTACTGCTATCGCGAAATCACCGTGCGAAACAATAAATTTTGCCTAAACTCTCCTTCTCAAGCTCATGCTACTCCAACTAAGCCACCCGCATTAAACTAATAACAGTGACGTACCTTTTACCTTTCCGCCAGAGGTGACCAGGCTGCGCGTCCCAATTGGTAGAGCAGAGTCACCTGGCTGCGCTCGCGCCGTCTCGAGAAAAAGAAGCGCGTGAACGTCTACGCGTAGCAGACCTTTTGCTTTCTCAATATTTTTTTTTTAATTTTTAGTTGCGTCGGTGACAATTCTTCCTGGTCACTGTATTGTGCTTTTTCGTATCTGACGTAGTTAGGCACCCGGTAACCGTCGAAGGCGACTATGACGGTGCCGGTCTCCTTGATTCTTTTGGCCGCCAAGGCCAGGGGGTTCCTTGAGTTAACGATCTTGCGTTGCAAAACCTCGGGTCCGTCACAGCGGGGGATGTCCTTGATTCAAACCCCGATGAACCCCGATGAAGAGCATCAATGCACACCCAAATGCAAACTGTGTGGTGACCGCCACCTCACGGCAGGAAAGGAATGCAAACAACGCTTCCAAATCCCATACGTCGTTCGACGCCGTCGACGAGAACGAGCCCGAGCCGAAAGAAGCCGTACAAGAAGCCCTTCGCCTGACCAACGCAACAGGGATGCCTCTATAATGCTGGACAAGCCGGCCCTGATGGACGACCAGACAAGGAATGCCGTCCCAGCTCGAGGGGGCGCCGTGGTTCCAGATCACGATCCAGGGGCCGACGTCGTTCCAGAGGCCCCTCCAAGCGTCACTCCCAAGGTCGTTCTAAAGGGCGATCCACCTCCTCGGTTTGTTTCGAGTCTAGGAGTTACTCCAGATCCCGCTCCAGGTCCAAGGGCCGCCAGCTGCATCAACAGTCGTCGGCTGCCTACAAGGGGGATCTCTCCAGCTGGGCCGATCGGGTGCGTGGAGGACCGATAGAGGTGACTTCGGGTTCACTGCCGGAGCATGATGATAATTTCTCAAAGATAAAAAAATTAGAGCAAGAAAACGCACGTATGAAGGATACCATTGCTAAACTAATGGCCGAAATAGCCGAGATTAAGAACGCTAGGAACGCGCAACCACCTGCTACTGTCACCATAGAAGCTATGGAGGTCCCTATGGCCGAGAGCAGTGACGAGTGTCGACCGCAGAAAAAGAGGGCAATTGCTCGCGAGCAGGAAAATGCGTCAGGCAGAGCGAAATCTGAGATACGCGAAATGCTAACCGCGCTTAGCGAGGGTTTGAAGCAGCTTGGTGACAAATTCTCTGCACTGCAGAATAACGTAACCGCCTTAGACGAGGGTACCAACAAGCGCTTAGCCAAAAAATCTTTTCTCGAGAATGTGGTGGCACCGGCTCTCCCACCGGTACCGCCCGTACGCTCTACTCATATCGATGCTCCAACTAGGAGCACCCCACAGCCCATACATGATGGCAGCGCCCCTTGAAACATTTTGTATTTGGCAATGGAACTGTAGAGGCTTCACTAAGAAGAAAGCTCCTCTACAGCAATATTTGCGTAGCTGTGAAAAACCACCTCACGTTATTCTCTTACAGGAAACCATGTCACCTAGTGTCTCGCTAACCGGGTTTCGCCCGGCCCCTAGTCAAAGTGGAGGTAGGGGGGTTTGCACCTTCGTTTGCAATAAGCTCACTCATATAACTCATGATCTCAATATGACCACTAGCAATATTGAATACGTCATGACAGAGATTATTCCTGGCCGCATCTTCCGACGCAGCATATATATTCTCAATATCTACAGTAGCCCAAATGATAGGAGACAGCGCTTCAAGGCCCTACTTCGTAAAGCTGTGAACCTAGCAGGCTCCAACCCCCTCATTGTTGCCGGGGACTTTAACGCCCCGTTTCACACCTGGGGCTACATGTACGATACTAATAAGGGCAAGGAGCTCTGGCAGAATGCTACGGATCTCGATCTGACACTGATCACTGATGCTAAATTTCCTACCAGAATCGGTACGTCCTCATGTAGGGACTCTACCCCTGATCTCACTTTTGTAAAAAACATTGCCGAAGCTAAATGGCATAATTTGGCTGAGGACCTTGGCAGCGATCATTATATCAATGCGACCCAGTTTTCCATCGCAGGAAGAAAACTGCGCGATCTCTTTTACACGGATTGGGACAAATTTCGTAAGCTGCGGGACGACAGACCTCCTTCCGACTCTAGGCCCACCCTAGAACAATGGATGACTCAGGTTCGAGAGGACGTCAGGCGCGCTACCTCAAAGATATGCACCGACCTCCCCGTAGAAACAATGGACAGCCGATTATCTCACCTACTAGAGGCCAAAAGAGGTGGAAGAGACAGCGTCTCAATCGTAGGCTTCGCAAAAAGGTATCTGAGATTAACAGAAACATTGAAGAGCATTGCAGGATCCTCTCGAAACAACAGTGGGATGCGGTCTGCAATTCCGTAGATGGTCAAATGCGTAACGGCAGAAATTGGAACTTACTCAATGAAACTAATACCAAATCCAATCAGAGGCATGTTATAGCCAGAACCATACACAAAGCCGTACGAGAAACTTCTGAGGAGGAGTTGATACGTAATTTGGCTAGCAAATACCTACCAGTCAAATCAGGTCAGTCTCCAGCGCATCCTGACTACCAAGGTCAGGATAACACCTTTCTTGATGCGGAGTTTGG
This sequence comes from Rhipicephalus sanguineus, assembly GCF_013339695.2. Lineage (NCBI taxonomy): Eukaryota > Metazoa > Arthropoda > Arachnida > Ixodida > Ixodidae > Rhipicephalus > Rhipicephalus sanguineus. The sequence goes on along the minus strand of NC_051181.1, from coordinate 38,906,758 downwards.
TGTAGAGGAAATCCGTCGGGCCCTGCACGGACTCAATGGCCGATTTGCATCGGGCGCGGATGGTATTTCAAATAAAACATTGCGCAACTTAGATGATAAGTCAGTGGAATACCTCACGGATGAAATTAATGAAATTTGGAAGAACGGAAACGTCCCTTTAGCTTGGAAGACTGCTGTTACAGTCCTCATCCCCAAGCCGGGAAAAACGCCCAGCATTGACAGTCTACGACCCATCTCGCTTGCATCCTGCGTGGGCAAAATTGCAGAGCATGCGGTTCTCAACCGACTCTCGCGGTTTTTGGAGGATAATGACATTTACCCCTATACTATGATCGGATTTAGAGCAGGTCTATCTACACAGGACGCCATGAAATTAATTAAACATCAGATTATTGATAGCAACTCCAGTGACACACGAGCCATTCTAGGCCTCGATCTTGAAAAAGCTTTTGATAACATACTTCACTCGCATATTTTAGCCTCAATATCTTCCCTTAATCTAGGCAAACGCTTTTATAACTACGTTAGGTCCTTCCTCACTGACAGGAAAGCTACTCTCAAAGTTGCTGAACTTGTATCGCAACCGCTAGATCTGGGGGAGAAAGGTACACCACAGGGTGCCGTTATCTCACCCTCATTATTCAACATTGCCATGATTGGTCTTTGCAGAAAGCTTCTCAGAATTGAGGGCATCGGACATACGATGTATGCTGATGACATCACTATATGGTCCACCGGTGGTAGCGATGGTCAGGTAGAGAGTGCTCTTCAGGAAGCCATAGACGTCATCGAAGCCTATCTCGAACCCTCAGGCCTTAGATGCTCTCCGTCGAAATCAGAGCTCCTTTTATATCGACCCAAAAAATGCGGTCGGCGGCCTAAGGGCTGGGTACCCCTCGAGAATAGCAACATTAAGCTATTCACTAAGAGTGGCGGCCACATACCCAGAGTTGATTCAATCAATATCTTAGGCATGACCATTGAGTCGGGCGGCTCGAACTGTAAGACTATAGCCAAGCTTGTTGCCAAAACAGATAACGCCGTTCATCTTATTCGGAGGGTTTCCAATCGACATTGTGGACTCAAGGAGGACAATCTCCTTCGTTTAATGCATGCCTTTGTACTCTGCCACATCACGTACGTAGCAGCTATGCACCGCTGGAAGCGGGCAGAGAGAGACAAACTGAACACACTGCTTAAAAAAGTCACCAAGCGAGTTCTTGGAATACCGATTTTTGCTCACACAGAGCGTTTACTTCAGCTCGGCATTCACAACACCCTAGAGGAGATCGCGGAAGCTCAGGAACGCGCACAACTAGCTCGTCTCACTACTACCAAAGCGGGTAGATGCATCCTACGGGATCTCGGTCATTGCCCCGATGTGATCGCAGGAGACTTTTCCAACATTCCTCATTCTGTTCGCGAAAGCATTACGGTGGCGCCTATCCCTAGAAACATGCACCCCAATTATAACCGTGGTAGAAGAAAAGCAAGAGCTGCTAACATCCTTAAGCAAATATACAGTGATCAGCGACAGGTCAGCTTTGTGGACGCTGCCTCCTATAGAGGACGCCAAGCCTTCTCAATTGTAACCATTGATTCTAACCAACAAATTACCAATGCTGCCTCGGTTCGGGCCAGGAACTCGGAAATTGCGGAACAAATGGCAATTGCACTAGCCTTGCTTGATGACACGCGAGACGCTATTTATAGCGACTCGAGGTCAGCAGTAAGAGCATTTGAAAAAGGCGTTATTTCTAAGCAGGCCCTTCGGCTCCTCGAGGGTAAGGAAATCACACACCATTTCATTTGTTGGTTCCCCGCACATCAGGGTCAGATAGAGGGTGTTCCCCCCAACCTCAATGAGTCGGCTCATGGGGCTGCGCGCGACCTAACCTACCGCGCTTCCCCCGGACAGCTTGGAGACGACTCCACCGAGAACAGGGACACTCCTTCTACCTACAACGAGATTACAAAATATTTCTACCTCGCTCGCAGAATTTACTCTCTTCCACATCCGCGGCTCAACAGAGCTCAGGCCCTCACACTACGGCTTTTGCAAACGAATACATATCCGAACCCGTGTCTCCTACACAGGATCTATCCCGATATTTATACCGACAGTTCTTGTCCCTCGTGCGGAGAAATCTCCACTTTAGAACACATGCTCTGGCGGTGTGCCCGGTCACACTCTACAGCAGGGGCGTAGCCACGTTAGGGCACACCGGGCCCGTGCCCCCCCCCCCCCCCCCCGAAATTTTTTTTGCCATAGCATACAGAGCAGAAAATGGCACTGGACCACATCTGCCTGCTCGTCCCCACTACAGATCAAGGAGGGGCCCCCCCCCGAAAAAAATTTCTGCCTACGCCCCTGCTCTACAGTCGATAATAACTCGGCCTGGTGGGATGTGGCCCTCCGTAGGCCCCTTCTGGCTGAACAACTCTGGGCTGTCCAGCAGGCCCACGATGCGGCCGAGAGGCTTGGCCTTCTGGTCCCTACGTGGGAGCGGCCCGCTACGTGTTGAGACGCGTCCTGCAGGACCTCAATAAAGTTTACCATACCATACCATACTGTATTGTGCTGCGCAGTCCAATGCGTGAGGCGTCTTTCGCGCAAATTCTGGTGTCGCTAAATTGTCGTTATCGAAATTTCTCTTGTGGGGTGCTTCGCTACGATATATCGGAAGAATGCAAGAATCGGATCCGCATAACAGCCCGGAAAACCACAGGACACGCAGGAAGGGAACGTTTTTCGCGCTGTTATTCGGATCATGTGCAACCAACAAACCCAGATTTCCGCACTTTTGCAAGAATCGGGTTGCTTTGGCTCTTGTGGCTTTCACACATCAGCGATTTGAAAGGATCTTGTGGATGTAAGTTTGATTTACATGCGATGAAATTGACTCATATGCAAATGAGCTTCTATAACAGAACCGGTACCGACGCAGGATGTAATACAACAAGCATGTACTGAAAAAAATCCGTAAACAAGAGGTGGATGCTCGAGCCGACGTCTTCTTCTTCAAGGCTGGAAATGGTTTCCTTAGCGCTCGTGTGTATATGCTTCGTGCCCTCTCCTCCACAAGGGAGAAGCAGAGGGAAACTGCCGATGTGGAGCTGGAGGAGAGAGGCCGCCGTGGTGAACTGGGTGAATCAGAAGGAAAGGGGGATTCCGTGAAAGAAAGCAAGGGAAAAACAAGGGGGGGGGGTATACGTTTCGCTGAAGAACGATTGCCAGCGGAAGCACGTGCCACTTAACAATGGTAGGTTAGAAGTTCCTAGAAGAAGGGCTTAACTCTCATCGGTTTTCGTTGTGTATGCACCATATCGGATGGATTGAAGAGCCCCCTTAGCAGGGGCGTAGCCAAGGGGGGGGGGGTGGGGGGGGTTCAAACCCCCCCCGAAATTTTTCAGTTTTGCTTGCGTATATATACACGCACACATACAAACGCACGCACGAACATACACAAAGTATGGTTGAACCCCCCCCCCCCCCCCCGAAAAAAATGTCTGGCTACGCCCCTGCCCCTTAAGGGGTATTCAGACGGGGGAGGAATGCTCGGGGGAGACGGGGGGGGGGATTGCGTATCACGTGACCGCGACGTCACGGATTAGCGAGTGGGCGTGACCCCCCCGGGCCTCCTCGGAGGAGACGGGGACGTTTCCCCGAAAGGACAAACGATCCCCATGCGGTGGGGGATGTGGCGGAATTTCGGGCTCTTGTTTGGCCACATTGTTGCACTTGCTCCTGCAGAGAGCGGCAGTGGGTGTCCAGTCTGCAGCTGGATGGTCGTCTGCAGCTCGTCAAACGGGTGGTGCAAGCCACCAGAGTAGTCTAGTAACACTGGTCTCCCCCTCCGTTTGCCTCGTCCGTGTGAGTGGGGGGCATTTGTGGAAACTTCTCCTCGCGAGCTGACGTCACTAGGCTCCGCCTTTACCCCCCGAGCATTTCTCCCCCGTCTGAATACCCCTTTAGAAACGTTAATACCTGCTGGCTGGAGTGTATTGAACTTGTGGTTGAAGCATGACTCTGTACTTTCTGTCTCTTGGGGACCGGAAGTTTGAGTGGAGTATGCAAAGTTTGAGATCGTCGAAGTTGTGACCTGCTACATTAAAAATACTGTGCCACTGCTTTGGGTAATTTGTTCGCCGTGTCCGCGCGATGCCCTTTTAATCTAACATCAACAAGCTGTCCCGTTCCGCCAGTGAACCGTTTGTGACAATATGAACATTCGATCATGTAGATAACGTTCGAACAAGTGCAGGTAAAACTGGTAAAACAAACGGACAAAGCGACATTCAGGACAAGCATAAAAAAAACCAGGCGTGCCTGGAGTATACAGTAACAAGAACTCTGGTTAGTGTACGCAGTAAAATAGCGAAATTTAGTTTGCATTGTATAGGAAATTATAAGGAAACATCTCAAAGATGTTGCGAAGGGGATTCAAGAAACACTATAATACCAAACACTCCATTTTTCTCCAGCGCGGCACCCTGCACCGTTTTATGCTATTTTCTGAAGCAGGGTTCTCAAACTCAGCTCAGCCAGCGGGCCGCAGTCAGGAAATTTAATCCCGCAAGGGCCGGGGCAGCAGAGAAGGTTGAAGCAGGGCTGGGAATTGAACAAAAGATTTGGAAGGTTACATAGGCTTTTCCTATATCTCATACACGGCTCATTTCTGAAGGGGATTTCGCGTCAGAGGATGCGAACAATATATTGATACCGATGTTAAGAATGACTAAAATCTGGACGCCGATTCTGTAATATAGAGCTTTTGTTCCGCCACATGGAGTGCTTCACGAAAAAAAAAAAAAAAAAAAAAAAACGCTTGACGCCAGTCACGTCTGCATAGCATACGCGAACACAGCGTTAGTAACCGCGGTAGGCGATAAATTAATGCGAGTGCAATTTAGCAGTGACAAAAACTCAGTCACAATGTCATAAAAGATACGGGACGAAGATAATCATGTGCGGGCCGCCTGGTGGAGAACCCTGTTCTATGGGAACTGAATTGTCTGTTGTCTCACCTTAACAGGTTAGTTGACGATACTTGACGCTTAATTGTCACAGCTATTGGGGGTGCCCCTTGTGTTGTATTTATATGCTTATCCACTGTGTGATAGGCAACCACCTTTCTCTGTCGCTTAGATAAATTTGTTTTCCTTATTTAGGTCACGCTAAATTTTTTCCTACTGTTACAGATCACCAGGTAATCGAAGCGTTAGGTGGCAAGAGTGTCCTGAGACGCTTTGTGCTTTGTATGACACAAAAGGTGTTTAGACGGTTCTGGGCTGCAAAAGTTCTCTCGTTGAAGGAAAATTGTTGAAAGATCGCACCTTCGTAAATATGCCGCTAACGAGCGCTTTCGCCTGCAGATTAGTAGAATATGAAAAGTATTTGCACTTTTATGCTCTCTATTTATAATCGATGCTTCACAAAAATTGCTGCTACCAACGTTGTTGCAGCTGTACACGTTTCCGGTGATCCAGTATTGCGTAAACGGTAACACATTTACGGACAAGCTAAAATTATTCCACAGCCGTATTTGCGCCATCGTGTGGAGGTTACTTATTGACGTTCGTCTATGTAGATGTCAACTTGCTAGCTAGTCGATATGCAGGGCAGCGACTCTCATCAATTACAAATGAATTAGGGTAGCTTCGCACTGGTCGTGCCAAGTCTGAAGGAAGTGCGGAACAGAGCAGCCTGCCTTGTTTCTCTTTACTTTTCTCTTCCTTTCTTCATCTCTTTCTCTCTCTTTTTCTCTTTCTGTATTTTCTATTTTTTATCTGTTTATTTCTGTTTCTGTCTTTCTCTGTCTACTTCTTTGTCGTTCTCTTTCACTCTTTCTTTCTTCCCTTTCTCTCTCTCTCTCTATTTCTCGCTCCCTCTTTCTCTCTCTCCTCTTTCTTTCTTGCTTTCTCTTTTTTTCATCTATTTGATGTCTATTTCTTTCTCTGTCCTTTATCTTTTTCGTTCTTTCTCCCGCTTCTTTCTATTTCTCTCTCTCTCTCTGTGAAGTCGTTCTCTCGCCCATCAGAGTTATTGCATCCCCCGCCGGACAAAGAGGCGCATGTGTTCTGCGAGCGAAGTAGAAGATGAATAAGAGGATGAAGAGAGCGCGTGCCGGTTCGTGATGATGATAGTTTTCTGTTAGCTCTGCACGGACTAGCGGTCGCCTTCAACAGCTGCGCTGCTAAAGGTAGCTGCGCAGCGTATAAAGAGCTGTCATGTTAGCCAGTCAAAGCCACCCCAATAAGTTGTTTCGGAACGAAACTTACATACTTTGAGCAAGAAATACAAAACTTTTCAGATACTAACACACACTTCATTCGAATGGAACACAGCTGGCCGCTCTTAAGAAATTCTGAAGCAAACATTTTAGTGCATAGGCGTTTGCAGCTACCTAGTATAGACGTATAATACAAATTCGCGAATGTAACGAAGTATTTTAAGACACAATTACAAAGTATCACATCAGATAAAATATTTCCCGTAGTATCTGCATCTCAAATACTATCTTGTATCGTATCGCGATACGAGTTTGAATGTATCTTTGCCTAGCCCTGTCACATCACATCTAGTCACGTGACTAAAATCAAGTAACATCGCGTAACAACTAATCACGTGACTAAAAAAACATGACATCACGTAACATCCAGTCACGCGAATAAACTCACGTAACATCACGCAACAACTAGTCGCATGACTAAAATCACGTAACATTACGGAACATATAGTCACGGGACTAAAGCCATGTAACGTCACGCAATAACTAGTCACATGACTAAAGTCACGTAACATCCCGCAACACCTAGTCATGTGACTAAACATCACGTAGAGTTCCGTAACAACTAGTCACATGACTAAAATCACGTCGTTTCACGTACCATCTTGTTAAGTGACTAAAATAACATAACATCACGTAACAACGAGTCACGCGACTAAAGTCACGTAACGACAAGTCACTGGACTAACATCACGTAACAACTAGTAATGGACTAAAAATCACGTAAGAGCTAGTCACATGACTAAGATCACGTAACATCACGTGACATCGAGTCTAGTGACTCAAATCATGTAACATCACGTAACAGCGAGTGACGTGACTAAAATCACGTAGGTCAAGTGACTAAAATCACGTTACATCACGTAACAACTAGTCATGGGAATAAAATCACGTAACAACTAGTCATGTGACATGATCCTGCCAAAAACCACGTAACAGCTAGTCACGTGATTAAGGTCACAAGATCACGTAACAGCTAGTCACGTGACACGTTCACGTGCGTAGTGTGGGGAACCGACCGAAACCGGAGAATAGCCAAGCCTTCAATGAGAACTAACAGACAACGCCAAGGAAAGTATAGGGGATGTTACCCGCCTCCGGATGACCGCCGCCAGGGGCGTAGCCAGGGGGGGTTGGGGGGTTCAACCTCCCCCCCCCCCCGAAATTTTTCAGTTTTCCTTGCGTATATTACACGTGCACAAACAAACACGCACGAACATACATAATGTACCCCCCCCCCCGAAAAAATTTTCTGGCTATATACGCCCCTGACCGCCGCCGTAGCTCAGCGGTAGAGCATCGGACGCGTTATTCCAAGGTCGCAGGTTCGGTCCCTGGAAGCGGTAAGTTATCTTTTCGTCCACTTTACTTTCTTGACATTTATATCCTAATTACTACAAGTAACATCCCCTATACTTTCCTTGGCGTTATTGTCTGTTAGTTCTCATTAATATTGTGTTTAAGAGCCCTTAAAAGTAATCTTACTTCCTAGCAAAAACTTAGCATCTCTAGCAATAGCTGGGCATTAGAAGCAAAAAACTTAGAGGACGCTTGAGGAGCAGAAAGCGATAGCGTAATCGGGTCCCGTGCGCATCGCCTTCAACCGTGCTGCAAAGAAAGGAACGTATGTGCGCGTAACATTGGCAGCTCCATATCCCAGAATGTGTACTGGATGTGCAGTTGCTTAGTGCCCACTAAGCCATAATTCTTCCTTTTGCAATCTGGCGAAGTACCCCCTACGAGAACGGAAATATGGGCGCTCGTCTCGTGTATATGTTGCTGGCTTGTGTCTACGTATTTTTGCGCTACCTGCTCTATTATGCGTTCTTACAAGCTTAGCGCTCGTCTCGTGTATATTGTCACGTGGTCGTGACGTCGACGAAGACAGCAGTCGGTGTTTGCAGGATGAAACTGTTTATTTGGCCGAACTTGTGGCCGGAAAATGAGAACTAGAACTACAGCAATACACGCTGTACAATGATAGCGGCGAACAGGGCGTCGTCCGTCGATCAACTGACAAGCAGTCAAGCGCGTCGGCTTTTATACAGGCGCTATCGAACTTTCCAGCGATATCGCTGGTGGCGGCGTTATCTCTCGACAAAGCTGGAACATTCTCGTGCGGCGCGCAATCTTAACAGATTGTTCCAAAACAATCGCGAAGCTTCCTACACATCACGGCGAGGCCTGCGCAGCGCGTTGCCCACAGTCTTTGTGGGTGAAGCTTACACTCATGAAATACAAGACTCGCGGCAATGCCCCCCTCTGAAAAAGCATCGTCCCGATGCTTAAAAACAGAACATGAATACATGCACTACTAAAGAAAACTAATTAAAGAAAGCAAACATTAGAGTCCTCAGGTGCGCTACCGAGCATAGTACGGTTTAAGGCGCACCACATGCACGACCTCGGGTCGAGCTCGGCGCCTCTGGGAGTTCGTGATGCCGTCGGGGACAACCTCGTAGTCGAGTACGCCGAGACGTCGAAGTACCCTATACGGTCCGAAGTATCGTCGAAGAAGCTTCTCGCTCAGTCCGCGTCGTCGTATTGGCGTCCAGACCCAGACACGGTCGCCGGGCTGGTACTCGACGAAGCGTCGTCGAAGATTGTAGCGGCGGCTGTCGGTGTGCTGCTGGGTCTTGATGCGCAGGCGGGCCAGCTGTCGAGCTTCTTCGGCACGTTGTAAGTAAGCGGCGGCGTCGACATTTTCTTCGTCGGTGACGTTGGGTAACATGGCGTCGAGCGTCGTCGCCGGGCTCCTTCCGTAGACCAACTTGTACGGCGTCATCTGCGTCGTTTCTTGGACGGCCGTGTTGTAAGCGAAGGTCACATACGGAAGGACGGCGTCCCACGTCTTGTGCTCAACGTCGACGTACATGGCGAGCATGTCGGCGATGGTCTTATTTAGACGCTCGGTGAGGCCATTGGTCTGCGGGTGGTAGGCGGTGGTGCGGCGGTGGCTCGTCTCGCTGTACTTCAAGATCGCCTGAGTTAAGTCCGCAGTAAAGGCGGTACCTCTGTCTGATGAGGACCTCTGGGGCACCATGACGCAAGACGATGTTCTCCACGAAGAACTTGGCTACCTCGGCGGCACTCCCTTTGGGCAAGGCCTTTGTCTCGGCGTAGCGGGTCAGGTAGTCAGTCGCTACGACGATCCACTTGTTGCCGGAAGTCGACGTCGGGAACGGCCCCAGTAGGTCCATCCCGATTTGCTGGAACGGCCGGTGAGGTGGATCGATTGGCTGCAGAAGTCCCGCTGGCCTAGTCGGCGGTGTCTTCCGTCGCTGGCAATCTCGGCAAGTCCTAACGTAGTGGGCGACGTCGGCAGCAAGGCGTGGCCAGTAGTATTTTTCCTGTACTCTGGCGAGCGTTCGGGAAACACCGAGGTGTCCAGCCGTCGGGTCGTCGTGTAGGGCCTGGAGGACTTCTGGTCGCAATGATGAGGGAACGACGAGAAGGTAGTCGGTTCGAAGTGGCGAGAAGTTCTTCAGGAGAACGCCGTTCCGTAAGAAAAACGGCGGCAGTCCTCGCTTGAATACCTTCGGAACCACGGCGGTCTTGCACTCGAGGTACTCAATAAGGCCCCCCAGTTCCGCGTCGGCCCGCTGCCTTTCGGCGAAGTCGTCGGCACTTATAGTTCCGAGGAAGCAGTCATCGTCGTCGTCTTGCGGTGGCGCGTCGACGGGGGCACGAGACAGGCAGTCGGCGTCAGAGTGTTTTCGTCCGGACTTGTACACGACGGTAATATCGAATTCTTGAAGCCTCAGACTCCATCGTGCGAGACGACCTGAAGGGTCCTTCAAGTTAGCTAGCCAACATAAGGCGTGATGGTCACTGACAACTTTGAAGGGCCTGCCATAGAGGTAGGGGCGAAACTTTGACGTAGCCCAGAGAATGGCAAGGCATTCCTTTTCTGTTGTGGAATAGTTTGCTTCTGCCTTGGATAGTGACCGGCTAGCATAACTGATAACCCTTTCAAGCCCGTCAGTCTTTTGCACAAGGACGGCACCGAGTCCTACGCTGCTTGCGTCGGTGTGTATTTCCGTATCGGCGCAATCGTCGAAATGCGCAAGTATGGGTGACGTCTGCAGGCGTCGTTTAAGTTTTTGAAAGGCTTGCACTTGCGCCGTTTCCCACCTGAATTCCACGTTATTCTTCGTGAGAAGCGTCAGTGGTTCGGCGATCCGTGAAAAGGTTTTGACGAAGCGTCGGTAATAGGCACATAAGCCGAGAAATCGGCGCACGGCCTTCTTGTCAGTGGTTGGCGCAAAGTCGGCGATGGCAGCTGTTTTCCGCGGGTCTGGGCGCACTCCGGACTTGCTGATCACATGACCCAGAAACAAGAGCTCGTCATACGCGAATCTGCACTTTTCTGGCTTCAGGGTCAGTCCAGAGGCCTTGATTGCTTGAAGTACTGCCTCAAGCCGCCGGAGATGCTCGTCGAAGGTCGAGGAAAACACGACGACGTCGTCCAAATACACAAGGCACGTCTGCCACTTCAATCCGGCCAGTACGGTGTCCATGACACGCTGGAACGTCGCAGGTGCCGAGCAAAGACCGAAAGGCATGACCTTGAACTCAAAGAGGCCGTCGGGTGTTATAAAGGCAGTCTTTTCTCGGTCTCTCTCGTCGACTTCGATTTGCCAGTAGCCGGTCTTGAGGTCCATCGACGAAAAGTGCGTCGCGTTGTGAAGTCGATCCAGGGTGTCGTCTATTCGTGGGAGGGGGTACACGTCCTTCTTCGTGATTTTGTTCAGGCGACGATAATCGACGCAAAAACGGAGAGTCCCATCCTTCTTCTTCACTAGCACCACGGGGGATGCCCACGGACTCTTCGACGGCTGGATGATGTCGTCGCATAGCATTTCGTCGACCTGTTTCTTCACGGCCTCCCGTTCCCGCGTCGAAACCCGGTAGGGACTCTGACGGAGTGGTCGAGCATTTTCTTCTGTTATAATGCGGTGCTTAGCAAGGGGCGTTTGTCGGACCCGCGATGACGACGAGAAACAGTCCTTGTATTGCAGGAGCAGGGTTTTGAGCTTATCTTGCTTGACCTTCGGAAGGCTCGGGTTGACGTCAAAATCCCGTTCGGGACCTCTATTCGTCGAAGCAGGTTCGACAGCATCGAAGAGGGCGAAAGCATCGCTGGCGGCTACACATTCGTCGATGTAGGCAACCGTCGTACCCAAGTTGAGGTGCCTATATTCGTGGCTGAAGTTTGTCAGCACTACTTTTGCTTTACCGTCACGCAGCTCGGCTATACCTCGTGCGACGCAAATTTGACGGTTCAGGAGTAGGTGCTGATCGCCCTCGATGACGCCTCCAAGGTTCGCAGGTTTTTCGGTGCCGACAGAAATAATGACGCTGGAGCGCGGCGGAATGGTCACCTGCTCTTCTATCACATTCAATGCATGGTTGCCTGGCATCGCGTGGGGCGGGAGCGCTTTGTCTGAGTTCAGTGTTATCGACTCAGACCTCAGGTCGATGACGGCGCCATGGTCACTTAGGAAGTCCATTCCCAGTATCGCATCCCTGGAGCAGTTTTGTAGAATTACAAAGCTCGCAGGATAAGTCCGGTTATTGATGGTGACTCGTGCCGTGCAGACACCAATTGGCGTTATCAGATGGCCTCCAGCGGTCCGGATCTCGGGGCCTTCCCAAGCAGTCCTAACTTTCTTCAACTGTGCTGCGAACGGCCCACTGATGACGAAATAGTCGGCTCCAGTATCGACGAGAGCGGTTACGTTGTGGCCGTCGATCAGAACGTCGAGGTCGCTAGTCCGCCGTCTTGCGTTGCGGTTACGTCGCGGCGTCGGGTCACGGCTGCGTCGGTTTGCACCGCTGCTTCCGCGTTGCGTGGTCAGGTCTGCTTCCGGTCGCAAAGGTTCGTCTTCAGGACGTCGTTCGGCGTGCGGCGGGGGCTCGGAACTCTCGTCGCGGCGTCGTCGTCGACGGCGGAGGATCTTCAGCATTTCGTCGTTCAGCAACCGCACCTCCATCGGTTGCTGCCCTTAGTTTTCCGGATACGGGCTAGGCGACCGGCCCCGGTTTGGGCCAGTGTACGGCCGGCGGTGCGGTGACATGTAGCGGCCGGGCGACGGCGAGCGGGAAGGTCGTCGTTCTTGCCACTGTGTTCCGGTGAGGTAGTCGTTGATGTCGCGCGGCCGTTCGCCTGGCTGCGGGCGCGGCGCGTTGATAGCGAATCCGCGTAGTCCCATCTGTCGGTACTGGCAGCGGCGGTACGTGTGGCCGGCCTCTCCGCAGTGGTAGCAGAGCGGGCGGTTGTCGGGGGCACGCCAGACATCGGTCTTCCTCGGTGTGTTGCGCTGGCCGACAGCTGGTCGGTAGGGCGTCGGTGGCGGCGGTGGCGTCTGGCGACGGTACTGCGGCGGTGTGGCGTCTTGGCGGGGGCGTGGAGGAGGAGCATGACGGCGGGCTGCAGCAGCATAGCTAATAGCTGGCGGCTGCGGCTCTGCTAGCTGAGGCGCGCCGAGTGAATGCTGGATCTCCTGGCGCACGACGTCGGCGATGGACTCTACTTGAGGTTGCGACGGAGGTAGAATTTTTCGCAACTCCTCTTGCACGATTGCTCGAATCGTCTCACGCAGGTCGGCGGGTCCTAGGGCTTGAACGTCGGCGTAGCTTGTAGCCGAGAAGCTGCGGTTGTATTGCCGCGTTCGCATCTCAAGCGTTTTCTCGATCGTGGAAGCCTCCGATATATTTCAATATTTTCATTGGGCAGCTGCACACGGGTCTCCAGCATAGCCGCGGCCCGTTCCTTGCGGACCACGCTCGTGAACGTGCTTAGGAACGTCGTCCGAAAGAGATCCCATGTTTGTAGGGCGGATTCTCGGTTCTCGAACCACGTCCTCGCGGCGTCTTCTAGGTAGAAGTATACGTGGTGCAGCTTGTCCTCGCAGTTCCAGTTATTAAATGTTGAGACCCTTTCAAAGGTCTCGAGCCAAGTCTCGGGGTCTTCACATGGCGAACCACGGAACGTCGGCGGCTCCCTGGGTGGCTGCATCACGATCGCCGTAGGGGGCACTACGTCAGTCATCGTCTCGGCGGTCGATGTGACGGTCTTCGGCTGCCTGGCGTTTTCGGGAAGGAGCCCGTACTCTGGCTGTAGTCCCTTCTGCCGGCGGCTGGTTCGAGGATTCGGGTTGTCCTTAGAGTCGTCTTCTTCGCGGCTTGGGCTTGGGACAGCGCTCCGCGGTGGTGTCCGGATCATGAAGCAGCACCTCCACCAGATGTCACGTGGTCGTGACGTCGAGGAAGACAGCAGTCGGTGTTTGCAGGATGAAACTGTTTATTTGGCCGAACTTGCGGCCGGAAAATGAGAACTAGAACTACAGCAATACACGCTGTACAATGATAGCGGCGAACAGGGCGTCGTCCGTCGATCAACTGACAAGCAGTCAAGCGCGTCGGCTTTTATACAGGCGCTATCGAACTTTCCAGCGATATCGCTGGTGGCGTCGTTATCTCTCGACAAAGCTGGAACATTCTCGTGCGGCGCGCAATCTTAACAGATTGTTCCAAAACAATCGCGAAGCTTCCTACACATCACGGCGAGGCCTGCGCAGCGCGTTGCCCACAGTCTTTGTGGGTGAAGCTTACACTCATGAAATACAAGACTCGCGGCAATATTTTCCTGGCTTGTTTCTTCGCATCTGCGCAGCTGCACACTTTGCAATGGGTAAGCAGTTCTAAACCACCCACTCGTTGCGCAATTCACTTGTTTTGACGCCCAGTGCGGTTCTACGATTCCTGACACGCAACATTGCATGCGTTAAGGGGACTCCTCCCACTACATGAAATCCTCCCACTACATGAAGCAGCTTCAAGCTCTCGTGTGGCTCCGTGGTCCAACACCTGCTTGCCACGCAGAAGGGCTCGGTTCCGTTCTCACTCGGGTCGAAGATTTTTTTAATAATTAGCGAACACAAGGCATATTAAGCGTATCTATCTATCTATCTATCTATCTATCTATCTATCTATCTATCTATCTATCTATCTATCTATCTATCTATCTATCTATCTATCTATCTATCTATCTATCTATCTATCTATCTATCTATCTATCTATCTAGCCGCCTACGTCTGGGCGCTCTCGTGATCGCCTTCTTATCTAATTAGTGTAGGCCAAAATTGGCATGGGAGGATAGAGGATTTGACAAATATGACTGTCTGGTCATGACATGAATAACGTGAAAATCCTGTCACGTACGTCGTCAAACCTTTTTCTCCGGACATGTGTAGCACATCCCGTATACCACGGGCCACATGTGATTGACAGTTTATCTCTACCCAGGAACGGCGACAACAAACATTGGTACTTTAAATGCGATAGCGTTAAGAAAAAACGACACCGTCAGCGTTGACGCGACGAATGCAAAGAATAAAAGTTTCGATCCCAGCAAGAATCGGACCCGAGCATTCTGCGTGGCACTCAGGCATTCTACCACAGAGCCACGCCAGGTCTATAAACTGATTTGGAAAAACAGCATATGCAGGCGTAACTCGGTGCAACGTCAGTTGTGGTTGTGCTGGCTAATTTTATAACAAAACAATAATGATAATATCTGGTATTTTATGTGCCAAAACCGCGATATGATTATGAGGAACGCCGTAGTGGAGGGCTCCGGAAATTTTGACCATCTGGGTTCGTTAACGTGCACCTAAAAATAAGTACACGAGCCTCTAGCATTTCGCCTCCATCGAAATGAGACCGCCGAGACCGGGATCGAACCCGCGACCTTCAGGTCAGCAATGTACCACCGAGGCGGTAACAAAGCAATAAACACTATATATATATATATATATATATATATATATATATATATATATATATATATATATATATCACTCCGATGATACAGGCGTCATGTCGGGTTAACGTCAGTTGTGGTTCCAGTGTTGGCTCCGTTTTTTACCAGTGTCGTTATACCAGCTCGTTTTATACCAGTGTGTTTTTATACCAGTGAACTTCTATGACGCTGGGCTATTTTAAAAGCAAGTGTCTGTGTACTTTCTCTGTCACGTTTATTTTTTAGAATAGGTGACGGTTGCCGAACAAACTCTAGCAAATTAACCGCAAATTTTGTCAGAGTATGAAATTAGACTTATTCTGTGCAGATTGTTCTGTACATCACTTCACATGCATCGTTACGTGCACTGATGGAACCATATTGCAAGAAGGGGAACTTCGGGAACATTTTGTGGCAGCTGCAATATTTCAATGTCACAAACGTTCGACTGTCCAGAAACGCTGGTAGTCTAATGCGATGCATGCTGCAAGCAAGATTAAAACCTAAATGCACACGTAGAACATTACCACGTTCGGTATATTGTACGTACACCTGCTATCCTTAATACTCACGTCGGAACGTTGCTAATTGAAATGTCACAAGAGACATGCGCGCCTGCGATCAAAGAAGATGCAAGTCACAAACACTAAGCACTCGTTAACGAGACTTCAAGACAACTATTCAGTCGCATTGTCTTTCGAATAAACAGTCCGTGTGTATTCAATGCCAAAGCTAGACAGAGAGCTTTTTTAATGCCCCGCTTCGTTGCCGATTCTCGCGCCTTGGACAATATTATTCATGGCCTCCCGAGCTGAAATTAATAACTTGATTTCCTGTGCAGTATTGATGATTTTACTGCTTTTTGCTAGAATGTTCTTCATTAATTAAAGAGCTTTCTCTCTCTCTTGATAGAAATAGTACGCATCAGTTAATTCTGTTGCAATTTGATTATTATACTGCAACGCTGGATGTAGACGACAAGAATATGGCCACCAGTGATACATGCATCCTAACAAGGCTCAATACATCAGGCAGATAATCGCATGCGAACGTAGTGTGGTACACTGGCATAAAAAACACGCAACAATACCGCCTCTAACGAAGACTTCGCCATTAGCATTGAAGAGTCAGGCCCTCCGAAAAATAGAAGGCCATCAACTGTTTTCTTTCTCTGCTCAAATAGAGAAACGCTTTTTATGAAAATGGATGCAACCAGGGAACGTAAAGAAAGAACACGGCATTGGAGCTGAAGATAAACTGCGCAAAAAAGCACAGGCAAGAAAAGCAATCACACAGAACAAGCGCTGACTTCCAACTAATTTTTATTGACATGAATGCGTCATATAAGTACCTGTGGGAACTGTTACAAAACAGACCAGGAAAAAAACGCGCCGACACGAAAACTGCAGAAACAGCATTAACAATAAGTTTTTTTTTCTGTTCTTTTTTGTAACTGTTCGCATGCAGGTCGAGACAGCGGAGAAGCGGCCGTCTGCCACTAGATGTGCGTGCGTGCGTGCATGCCGATTCACCTCTATGAAACCGCCTTATGTTAACCTCTTGGATGCTATGCAGGATGGCCCGAGTTTGGCGAAACTGGTAATCTTTCCTGGCTTTGGCGACTACCCCCTTTTGAACGAACTCATCTCTGAAGATCAAACGCAGCCCTCAGCGTGCCACGTTCCATAAAGGCCTGACCACACGTACGCGTTGCAGCGTGTCAACGCGTGACCTTTTGACGCGTCGCCGCGCCCTCTCTCCCTATAGGGAGAGAGGGCGCGAGGCTACGCGAAGCTGCGCGCCCTCTCTCTCCATAGGGAGAGGGCGCGGCGACGCGTCAGAAATCCACGCACTGACACGCTGCAACGCGTACGTATGGTCAGGCATTTAGCGTCAAAAACTGTCGACAAAGATGGGGTGGCGTCCTGAAACCAGGGGCATCTTAATTTGTTAAATGCGAAGCATTCTTAGCGAACCTTTGACACTTTCAGCGTTTCTATCTATCTATCTATCTATCTATCTATCTATCTATCTATCTATCTATCTATCTATCTATCTATCTATCTATCTATCTATCTATCTATCTATCTATCTATCTATCTATCTATCTATCTATCTATCTATCTATCTATCTGTCTATCTATCTATCTATCTATCTATCTATCTATCTATCTATCTATCTATCTATCTATCTATCTATCTATCTATCTATCTATCTATCTATCTATCTATCTATCTACGTCTGGGTGCTCTCATGATCGCCTCCTTAATTTGGTGTAGACCAAAATTGGCATGGGAGGGTAAGGAGATTTAGCGAATATGACTGTCGAGGCATGACATGAATAACGTGAAAACCCTGTCGCGTACGTCGTCAAACCCTTTCCTCCAGATACGAGTGGTACATACCCGTTTACCACGGGCCGCGGTGTGCGGGTATGCGCCCCGGGTGATTGACAGTTTATATTTACCCAGGAACGGTGAGAACAGACATTGGTCATTTAAATGAAAGAGCGTTAAGAAAAACCGACATCAGCAGCGTTGACCCGATGAATGGAAAGAATAAGAATTAGGATCCCAGCAGGAATCGAACCCAAGCGTTCTGCGTGGCAATCAGGTTTTCTACCACAGACGACAGAGCCACGCCAGGTCTATAAACTGGTTTGGAAAAACAGCTTAAGCCGGCGTAATGACGGTGCAATGTCAATTGTGTTCGTGTTTCTGGCTATATAGCTTTGCAAGAAAACAATAAACACTACATATGTACCCCTACGTTACAGGCGTCATATATCAGATCAACGTCTGTGGTTCCAGTGTTGGCTCCGCTTTTATAGCAGTCTAATAAACATTACATTTGTATTCCTATGATTCAGCAAGCTATATTGAAGCATTGCCCGACCCCGGAGGAATACATTAATGAAAGAGACGAGTGATATTGACATGATTGCACCATAAGGTGCACTTAGTTTCGATAATACTGACGTAAGTACTATAACGTGAGAGCTGTCGTTACGTCGCACCATAAGTTACCCTTTAAACGCCAGTGTTGTCGACGTGCCTGGTAAGCCCACGATGTGCACATAGATACTACACTTACAAAAACACGTCAATCCACCTCATGAAGTTTGGCTCAAAGCCAAAAAGTACAGCATTAAGTACTCGCTGACTGCTTCGCATGAAACCGATTCCCACAACGCGTGGGATCTGCCGAATTTTTTTTAATCTTCCCATTGAGAGCAGATGTGCACCCGCGCAAGGGAAAAAGAAAGTGTCAGAAATTCCAACAGCGAGGCTGTAGCTGCCCTAGCAAAAATCACCCATAGAAAAACCAATAGCCTATCGGATTATTGAACATATTGGTCTATTGGTATGGTATGGGTCTATAGGTGGCATGCTGGTCTATTCGACCTCTATTTGTTTATTGGTGTGTTTGTCTATTGGCACTCTATTTGCCTATTGTGTTTGTCTATTGGCGTACTCGTTGTATATTTGTCTATTGGCATTCTATTTGCCTATTACTACTGTATTTGTGTATTGGAAATCTACTGGCATATTTCTCTGCTGGGAACTCGTAATTTTGGCATATCAAATAATGGGCATTTGAGGACTGCAACATAGCAGTGCCTGTATAAAATGAACAAATTCTATTTGAAGGGAGGCATGTGCTATATTTATCATTATTACAGGATAACTTCATCACATCGGCGATCTTCCCCGCAACAAGCTTTCCAGGCGTGCTGTGCTTCCTTGTCAAATGTGTGCCACTGCACCGCTTCTCTAGGTAGTGCCTGAAAAAAAAGAAACAAACATAAAATACCAGGAAGTAAGAAAGAAAATATTTAGATGTGCTACTGAAAGAAAACAAGCATTAGAATAAAAAAATATATGCAGATACAACACACTGTAGAATCGGCATAAGGGGAATTCCGGTGAGCTGGCTGTGGAGCGGAAAAACTAGAACAAATGAAGGGGCTAACTTTTTTAAAAAAAACTATGCCAAGTTCTCAGACTTATTCCATACCAGTTACAATGCTAGGGCCGTGAGAGCTGGGCACATGCAGCGATAAAATCATTTTACGTGGCTAGAGGTATTTCAATACATCCGCAAAGAACCGTAAGTGAACACTGATTTATCGCTCTTGTCCTCGCTGTCCGGTGGGCACGCTGGCAGATGCGCGAATTAGTAGCACAGCAAGAGCAACTTTTACTGACTAGCAAATATATAAAAAACAGTTCACTTACCTAACATCGGCAGGGTATGCGCACCGAAGCAACCACCTTTGCGAGCAGCATCCTGTCAGCACACTCGGTACCACTTACTGCTGTTGAAGTCCGAGACGCTTTTAGCGCTGAAACGTTTAACTTCTTTGACGCTCATGGCCGACCTTGCATTGTCGTCGCGATTACACACGTGCGTTTTCGTGCAACCTTCAATAGACACAAACATACAACATTTCTAAGCCTGACTAAAGTGTTCTAGAAAGGGGTAGTGGGCTGACTGGAGGCCGTGCACTGACGCACTTTATGTCTCACCTGGTAGATGGCGCCACCACCACCTGCAATGTAAGCGACGCGTTGCTGCCCTCAGCGCGAAGGTTAGTTTGCCAGCGCTTCAAGCATAAACTACTCTTGTGCAACCCCTGTACATAGCCATTTTCGTTGCTTTTTTTTCTTTTGCGTGAGCATATTCTTGCTTTGGCCGTTGTTCTGGCGCATGAAGTATCGCTAAACATGTGCGCGTCATCAGCGGGCGCCGGATTCAATATATGCTGTAAACCGCCAGTTTTGTATTGCAGTAGCGAGCTCTCGCTTTAAAAAAAAAAGATCTCGCAGTTTTATTGCGTTTAGATAATTAATTAATTTATGGGGTTTTACGTGCCAGAACCACTTTCTGATTATGAAGCACGCCGTAGTGGAGGACTGCGGAAATTTCGACCACCTGGGGTTCTTTAACGTGCACTGACATCGATTGCCTTTAGATAAAAGAGACTAATATTTTCATGCTAGCGTTTGTACTCGGTAGTCTCTTTAGTGAAGTCATACTCTCACTAAATAAAACAATATTACTACAAACTTAAGCACCTTACGCGCTCTCAGTTGATATATTCTCCTGAAAAGTGCAAGAAAATGTGTGGGAGCGCACAGCAGGAAAGGCCTATCCTAATCATGCCCAAGAAATAAAAGACCGAAAGTAAGGGTAGACCATGCAATGAGATTTTGCTTCTTGAGGACCCCTCACATGCTGGAAATTATATTTGTGTAAGAAATTGCATGCAAACACCGCTATCAGTTGAGTGCAAAATTCAGTTAGCAATTCTGCTGACACTATAATATGCCTCAAAGGTTCATATGCACTCTTTGCTACAGAACTATTTGTCCGCACTCCTGTATTTAGAAAAATGAATTTGTAATGAAGGTGTGGAAAAATGTAGACAACAATCGTTCGCGGAAATAAGTGAAAAGTTATTGGTGGGGCAAGCACAATG